>NC_083597.1:22050651-22353681 GCF_020882245.1 Rhopalosiphum padi | reverse complement strand
ATAAAAGGATAACACATACACAGGGCCAGATTAGTCTGGCGAGCTACCGAGTAAAACTCAGTGGGCTTGCAAAATAAGGACAGGTTTTGAGTGTTTGGTCTTATATATTTTTTTTTTCATGATAAATGACTATAAACATTGATAGAAAATATAATTGATATGAATTATTTAAACCGTACAGTAACTGTTGTAGCTGTATTCAAACGTTAGAAATTCTAAAACTTGGTAGGCCGATAATTTCCCAATCTAGCGCTGTACATACATTTACTATTTGTTTTTTATTCAATAAGCAAATTAATTTTTAATATAAATAAGTAGGAGGTACCTTGTTTTGTATAATGTTAAAATGTCACGAGCTTCAAGATTGCCTGTTTCTTCTAATACTTTACATAAAGCTGAAAATGCCTGAGGCCCTCGCCCTTGAATTAATTCGTACAATTTTGTTTTGCTGTCCGATTCCCCATCATCGTCCTACAGCAATACAAGTATAAATTAAACATTTTTATATCATAAATAATATATGCGAGAACAATAAAAATTTCTTACCAAAATATAATCTTTCATCCACTCATTGATTACAGTTTTTTCTAATAGAATATCTACAATGGTATTTAAATTAAAAGTAACATATACTAATTCGGACATACAATCGTTAATCAATTTTCGATGATATTGTTCCATTATGATTAATATGATTGAGCGAGTTTGATAAAAGTATATAGGTACTCAAAATGAAGTAGTAGATATACTAAATTATTGTCCTTAGTAGATAACTTATAACTTCACTTGAAAATAATTACAATATGTTAGCTACTAATAATTATACTATTCTATACTAATCTAATAGTACCTTAATATTTTAATTGATACTTGTTGATAGTTAATACCTGTTGACTATTAGTAATTTGAAGTACTTATTGTGATATTATATTTTATGTACTACTACTATTGACATACACATATGTTCAATACTGATAAAAATACTATTGTTGATCAACCGGTTTTAATCATTGTGAAGACATGAATCATGATACAAATTATTCGATATTTGGACATGATCATACATGTAAATATATTGCATCATGTCCATTATGTGTCATTACAAGTTACAACGTTCAAAAAGATCGGTCTACGGGTAAATGCTAGCGTACTCTGGTGAGAAATATTGTGAACAACTCATGGACATAACCATCAGTAATTTTTGGCATCAGCGGCTATAAAATAACATTGAAAGACGCCGTCTACGGCGTCACCTTATCATCTATATATTATCTAGACATCGCGACCGCGGTTACCATGACTCAGGTTTTTTGTGTTATCGCCATCTTCACGTGTCACTGAATAGTGGTTTATACCGACCAACCCTCGAAGCGGTACTATTGACGCACATTTTCATTTTGTTACGATTTGTTTGTTTCACACACTGACTGACAACTACAATCATATTATCATAGTAGCAGTTTGGTGAGTTGAGACTGGACTACTGGAGACGTTCAGAAACTCATAGTTCATAGTGTTCACGCATGCTGCATGTAACATCCAATATTATACAGACTAATTAACAGTATAAACACATTACATATTGTTGAATTGCTTCACGACGGTCGTGAAATTAATAATTATTGTTGTTTTAAATTTATAAACACCATTGCGGCACAATTATGGATAGCGATATGGCGGTCCCTCAACTTGATCAGTTCGTGCTGACCGTCAGAAACTTGGCGAACTCCGGTGAGTACCGAAACCTACCTACACAAAATTCGGCCCGGCTTGAAAAATATATTCTAAACATTGCCAGACCTCGCTCGAATATTGTAATGTTAAAAATCTTGATAATTTCTTAACTTGTATACATATATTTATATATGTTTATATTATGTATATTTAAATTCCAAACATAAATACTTTTTGATTGTTTAACTTAGTTTTCTAGTTTATTTGGTGTCCAAGATTTATAATAATTATGATTCTAAATTAAATATTATTGGTTTTGGAAAGTCCTATAACTCAAATACATTTTTTTCTTTTGACCATGGCTCTACTACTATTGTTTATTAGGAAAGTTTGAACCCGATGAATATTTTTCAAGTTCATTAGGCTTTTAGTAATGTTCAACCTCCGCGACAAACAATCCAATTCACTAACAATGTATTCCAGTATTTACTTTTTGGTTTATTGGACAATCCAAGTATTGTACTACTAATGTAACTTAAGTGATCTATTCCTAATTATTTAATTTTATTTATTCATTTTTATCAGTTGTTAATAATTAATAAAATAGTAATTTTTCATAATACCTTATTAATTTATTATCATTATGAATTGGCATTTTGTGTATTTTGTCTGATGTAAAGGATAAATTATTATTTTGCAGGTGATAATCGAGAACTTACTGAATATCTTTCCAAACAGTCAGAAACACTACATAAATATGTTTCTAATTTAGATAGTGTTCTTGAGGCACTTGATGTCCATGAAAACTCAATTACAGTACTTACTGTTTTGGGTGTTAAAGCTACTGCTCAAAAACCCCCTGACATACCAGGGGTTCAATACCATACAGCAATAGCAACACAAATTAATGACTTTGTTATCACCATCAGTGAAGATGAACTCAGAGTCTTAGCTGAACCATGTAAGTTAATTTATAATTTTATTTTAGTAATAAAGATTATTTGACGTAATTTTTATTTTGTTTTATAGTGGCTAATGTGATGAAATCTATGTTGACTAACCTTGGTGAAATGGAGAAACCTATGTCTGCTATTCCAATAATAAGACGTGCTATATGTAAATTGCAAGATAAACCATATCAATTAACTCAACTTCATTGTCTTTTATGTCAAGCCTGTTTAATGTCAAATAATCTTAAGCCTGCCCTAAGCCTCCTGGATCAGGATATTTATGTATTGGGAACTGATGAAGTAAGTAATGTGATTATTATTTGTAGGTAAATATAAAGATTAATGAATTTTTAGTCATTAGTTGCTCTACAAATTAATTTGATTAATAACTCAATTAAAAAATATTAGTATATCATTTTTAGTTTTAAACTTAGAATTTAAAACAATATATTTATGATAGGTACACATTATATGATAATGATTATAAAAATAAAATGAATTGACCTTTAAAATATTTCCAATGAATAATATAAACATTTAATATAAAAAGTAAAAAAATAATTTTGTAAATACTATTCTACATAAGTACTACTTAGGATATTTGCTCTAAATTATTTGTAGGTCATGTTTAAAATATATATATCATATAAGTTTATTAATATATATATATATTTGTATTGAATCTTATGAAATTGTATTTTATTGAACTTAATATAAACCTAAATCTTTGTACCTATAATTTATTTTTTATTTATTTACAAATAGAGTCTTTTTGTTTTCAGCCTGGAGTGACATTTGATCCAAAATTTTTTTTAAGTTACTATTATTTGGGTGGTGTAATCTACACTGCAATGAAGAATTATTCAAGAGCAATTACATTCTTTGAAATTGCTCTAACAACTTTACTTCCTTTGCTATCTCAAGTCATGATTGAATCGTATAAGAAATTTGTTTTGGTCTCCATCATACATTTAGGAATTGTACCTACACTTCCAAAATTATCACCAGCCCTCATTGAAAGAGTTCTCAAACCAGTATGTCAAGCCTATTTGGATATAATACCAGCGTATCAAAGTGGTGATCCTGAAGAATTACAAAGAACAATCAGCAAATATCATGATGTTTATTTAAGGTTTGTTTTTACTTTTATAATTCTCAACTAATAAATTTGACTGAAATTTTTTGTTAACAAATATAGAGATAATAATAAAGGTTTAGTAAAACAAGTCGTAAAAGCATTACACAGGAAGAATATACATAAATTGACAAACACTTTTTTGAATATGTCAATTTCTGATTTAGCACAAAGAATCAATCTTCCTAACATAGTAGAAGCAGAAGAACATTTAATGTCCATGGTATTTATATCAAGAAAATTTTTTTGTAAAATATTAAATATATTTACAATTTTAGATTGAATCTGGTGAAATATATGGCAAGATCAATCGTAAAGAAGGTACAATTATGTTTAATGATCCACCCAAAAAATATGAAGACCCTAGTGTTCTAAAGAAAATTCTAGATGAAGTAAATTCATATAAATATTAGTTATACACTATAAGTGTACATAATATATTATGTAATATGTATAATATTATTTAAATTATGATTTTTCAGATAACTAATAAGATATCATTTAGCAGTACAGTACAAATGATGGATGAAGCTATACTAATAAATCCAGCATTTGTTAAAAAAACTAGTAGTGAAGATGATGGATTATCTTTAGGCCAAAGTTCATCCAAAAGTTATCAAGCATGATCTAAGGCTCAACAATGTATTTATACTGTAGATTTATTGATTTGGACATAGCTTGGAATACTGAAATTATAATATTTCTATTGTAATTCAAATATCTATCAATCTAATTATGTTCTTTTACAAATGTTACTATAATAACACAAAAATTACATCAAAAACAGTATTTAAATTGTTATTATTCCATATAAAAAGGTACATAATACCTATGAAAGTACACCTAAATTAATAATGTTAATAATGTATTGTATATAAATATATAAATACACAATATAAATAATTTGAATAGGTATTCACGAAACATATTTTCTTTGTCTGTCATCACCTCTTGAAGCCGTAAATATGCTTCACTCTATAACTGGTAGTGGTGACCTTTCTAGCTGGTAATTGGATAAGAGCGTCAAAAACAAATTTTTACATATTAGTAGTTTTTAAAAAACTCATAAAAATATATAATTAATATTAGTAACTTTTAACTTAATGAAACAAGATTAAACTATACTATATACATGTAAAAAATAAACCGATTAACATAATTTATAAGTATATAAATAAAATAAAATACTTTCTGTAAAATGCCAAGGTTTGTTAGATAGAAGAAAGCTTACTCAAATAGTAAAATTCAGTTATATTATTTATTAATATTTAATCTTGTCAAAGTTTATTTGATATATTGAACATAAAAGGGGCATGTGATTATATGAACTATGAAGTTTAGGTACTTTAGAACAAAATTGTAATGTAAACATTTATATTAAATAAAATTTCATTTTCTCTCATTTTATTCAAATAAATAATAAAATATATATTTTTAAAGTGCAATATATTATAGTGTGCTATTGTGATACTTAGACAGCCACCTTAGTCTTTTAATAAAATTAAAATTAACTGTGTAACACTTAAACTATTCGCTATTTAGAATCGGAAAAATTTACAATTTAAAATATTTGAATAATCTAACTAAGATTATGTGAATATATTGTAATATATTTATATAATATACATCATTTTTTTTATAACAGTAGCGTTTGGTAATATTTTATATTGGTTAAGTGCTAAAATAAAACTTTTACACATTATCGTTTAATAAAATAGATATGTTTTAAACTTCTTATTTCTTCTTTTCAACTGGACATACGCCACTTACGTTGGTTTCACTGAATGTACACCACTGATTTGCAAGGATAGGCAAGTTAATGATTTTTTTTTAAAGTTAAGTTAATATATATCAATAAGAAAAAGTTAATACAATTTTTGGTTAACTCGGTTAAATTAAAAGTTAATACACATTTCTTTTAATCTTTTTATGAAGTTAAAAAAAAAGTATTTTTTTTTTATATGTTAGCATACTTTATTTCTTACCAACACAAAATTAAATTATAGACTATAATGCTTATACTTCATACGACATACAGTATTTTTCTATATACCTAGTATGTAATAGGTACCTAAAAGCTGAAAATAATTAATTTACATTATTTAATAAAGTCTTTCATACAGATATTATTTGTGTGTTTGTAATATAAATATTGAATATAAATTAACTTAACTTATTTGTTAAAATGAAAAATAAACTCATTAATTTTGTGTTAATTAAAAAATAAATTTAGTAAGTTTATAGTTAAGTTAATGAGAATCCAAACGTAACTAACTTTTTAACTTGCTAATGTCCAGCCTTGCTGATTTATAGGTGTCTATAACTTCTGATTCATAATCCATGATATTTATAATTATGTTAATGAATACAGTATAATATATCTTGTATCCATAATGATAATTTAAATGTAATAAAAAAAATATATTGTAAATATAATATAATATTTCTTTTGGTACATTATAATGTGTAATAACATAAATATATATAAGTATAGAGAGAAAGAGAGAGTATAAGATTATTTGTGATATATTATGTAAAATACCAAATACATATTAAATACAATCATGTACACTGGTAGGGTTCAGATTTCAATGATGGCAATGATTGAAGTGTAATGTTAAAACACGAAAATGGTTGTGTATCTTTTTTGGTGATTCTAGTTATAAGTATCCAGCAGCCAAATGGAATGTAAGGTCGATACTTTGAAACGAGTGTATCTTTATAAACAATGTGTTTACCCTTTAAAATTTTAAATCAAATAAATTATCATATTTAAATTAAATAGGCAATAGCTATCAAGATTAAAGATAAATTTACTTTGGCAATAGGACATTTTCCTAAATCAAAAATTTGTCGAACCAATGGTACAAATAACAGATCTGTTGATATATGTGCACAAAGATCAGTTCTCTGAACATTTAATGAAGGTACCTTGATTGAGTTACTTATACCTTTGTGATGGGTCTCAATTCTCACCTATAAAAATAAAAATTACACATATAAAATTATTCCCATTAATAAATAAAATAATTTATGAGTAACTAAAATAAATGTGTTAATTGAATATCAACTTAATACACACAAGGCGACAACTACCTATTGGTAAGATAGGATTGTTTAAATTATTCATAACAAATATTAATAATGATGTAACTTGAAATACTATTAATTTATTTAAAAAAACATCTATTCTTAAAAATAAAGGATTATTATTAAAATTCTCCAAATAAGGATAATGGAGTTATACATAGAATATATATTCTTTTTATGTTAAACATTAATTTAGTTTTTATACTTGTTTCTATTGTTCTTTAAAGAAAGGGTGCAAATATTATGTTTGTTTCAGATGTCAAATAGATCTGGCACTGGTAAGTAACACCTACTTACTATTATTTGTTCTATTCATTAAATTATGAGTAAAAGGTAGTACTACTTCAAACATTTTAATGTGAGTAAAATATCTGTACCAAGCTGTATATGATAATGTACGAATAATTAGTAGGTAATTAAGTACTAGTTACTATATAGTATATTATAATTTATAATACACTAATATTTAATATTAAATCAGTACCTACACCACTACCTATAGAATGATGATAACTGATAAGTAGGTAATAATAAATAGTTTTACCTGAAATTTATTGTATTCAATTGCTTCTAAAAATTCAACAAACCCAACATTATTTTTTACTAAACTTGAGGAATTTTTATACATAACTATGTTAATCTTGGAATTTTGCATACAACTGAAGGCTTCTTTGATAACAAGTGCATAACGAGACTGAAACAATTTAAAACATAAATAATAATACAGATAAAATAATGTATAAAGAAAACTTGAATTGGTTCCAAGATATTTATGGCTGGTTTCACAAAAAACATCCAGTATTTATTTTATTGATCCAATAATTTTTTGACTCCATAAGTTTTATCGATGGATAAATATTAAAAATTGTTGCACAAATCATTGTTTATATTATTTATATTATATTTATATTTATATTTGTGAATATAAAATTATATGCAATTTGACATTTTATTCAAATATCTCATTATTATGTTGATAAACTTAAATTAATTTTATTTTATTGAACCGATAAAACTTATTGGACCAAAATCGGGCCTATAAATTAATGAATCAATAGTGACTAACGGTCGATAACTTATTGATTCAATAAGGTATTATGGCTTTAACAAGTATTTTAATTTTTATCGATTCAATAACTCAATTTATTGGACCAATATCTATTTATTAAACCAATATAGTTTTGTGCAACCGGCCCTTAAAGTTTTTAATTTTTATTGTTATTGCTATTAATGCTATTAAAATCATAGCTGTCATATATTTTTATGTCTTTTCTATGTTCATTTGCATAGATTTTGTAATTAATAATTAGGTATTTACATATTATGTTGGATATATATAAAGTATCTATCTCTATCCGTTTAAAAATATATGCTTAATTAAAAATTGGAATTTGCCTATTGCTTTGTATAATATAATATTATTACTGCTTGTTTACCCACTTTGAAACCAAATAAATAATACCTACTATGTACCTACTTTTTTAACCAGAAAAAAGATTTTGAGAAGGTACTAAACTAAATTTATATTGATTTATTTATAATCAAAGTCAATTAGTCAATTTGATTATAGTCTTATATAGGTAGTTAAATTATTATGTACTAACATTTGCGAGTAGGTAATAATTAATAAAGATATACATAATACTATGAATATTATCTAATTGGCAATAATACTATCATCATAGGCATAACTAGGGGGGGGGGCTTTGGTGGGCTTCAGCCACCCAAGAATTTTTGGGTAAATGTATGTGCATATAAACACAGTATTAATTTTATTTTTAGTTTTTATCTATAACATAACAAAATAAACTTAAAGGATTAGTTACGCCTATGACTACCATTAGTATAATAATTTAAACTTAAAATAATACAATATAATATACCTCTATCGAATCCAACGAAGATACAAATATTATGAAAAATACCAAAAATTCCATGTTGATTGTATTGTTGAAAAATACAGCTTTATTACCTAGCTAGTAGAAATGTGTAAGTAAAATAAATTCATATAGGTAGGTAAACATATATATTAACTAAAGTAGAAAATAAAAATGTTTACCTTAACTATAATACACCTATGACATATAATTAAGTTTTGGAAATGTTTATGAAACACTAAAATTAAATTATTTCTATTGTTACAAAAATATCTATCAATCTATGTTTCTATTATTATGCATTGAATAATAATAAAAAAAAAAATATATGATTGGCAAATACAAATATTAAAATATTATGTGTTTTTGTACATTAATAGTATATACCTACTATAAGTGGATACCTATATTTATAGATTTTTATAATAAGTGCTTAGGAGATTACATTGGAATTGGAAATATGAAAAATACTAAAAAAATATATTATTGTTCTACTCTGACCATGAAATTCATAACTACAACTAAATTATTCTCCAATCATCTAAAAATGATAGATTTTAATCAGAGTAAAATATACACAATGTTGTATTGATAGCTTTTTTTTATGGTTATTTACCATATACCTAACTAAAACATTTAAAACATTAATGTGTCATAGAGAGTGTTGATTTTGTGTTAAATAAGTGTTTTAAAGGTGTAATGACCTTAAAATCATTATTCATTGTATAAAAATACAATTTTTGTCTAAATTAAACATCCAAATTTAAACTTCAAATGTCTACAAAATATAAGCTCTTTATGAGAAATCTTGTGATAAATTTTCTAGTCTTAAATACAAAAAGAAAACTGTTTATGAATTTCTAAATAAGATATTGCTTGAAAATTTTAGCAATTATAACGAATTTGACTAGTTACTCCTAAGGATGATGACAGAAAAAAAAAAACATTATTGTAAAAATCAATACATTTATCACTCTCCTCAAAATCTTATATTTTGACTCGATAAGTTAATTTTAAATTTAAAGTAACTAGGTAAAAGTAGCTAATATAACTTTAGGTTTTTAACTCATTAATGTCCAGTTCCATAATATTAAGGGAATTCAATTTTGATTCTGTTTGTATTACTTTTTTGATTTTTAATAAAGTAAGTATGGTAATTGAAATGAAGAAAGTCTGAATTTTTAAAACTTCAAGAATTTTTGTTAAATAGGGAAATGATAAAAATGTAACTCAGTTATAATGAGTAGGTGGATAATTAAGCTAGCTTTAACATAAAATATTATTGAGAGAGATCCAATATCACACCCAAGCGGTATGATTTGAATCTACAAAAACGTCGGCGTGAACAGTCCCAAAATTTCTATTTTTTAACTTTTCTCCAAAACTGTTATAGCTAAAAAATTGGTTAATAGCTCATTAAAAAGGGATTATCAAGTAGATACAAAATGTGCGATTAAACATTTTCAAAAAAATTTAATTAATTTTTTAAAGTTTTACCGAAACTGGACAACAGATTTTGTTATTTGGGGTCTTGTTAGATTCACATTGGCAAGGAGAAGTGCTGTGAAAATTTTCAGAACTTGATCTTCAATCGTTAACTCGCTACAAAGCTGTAAAGCTGAAAAACATAAAAAAATACCCAATAAAATGTGTTTTAATTTTTTTTGAAGGTCTGTAATGAATTAACTATAAAAGATAAAGTTCTGAAAATCTTCACTGCACTTCTCTTAGACAATGTGAATCTAACAAGGCCCCAAACAATAAATTTTGCTCAGAGGTTTTGGTTTCAGAGATCTATCTCACTAAATGAAAGTGAAAATAAAATACATTATACATACATATTGCATACAATAAATAAATTTCTAAAAATTGAAAATCAAGAAAGTTTACATGCCGATCTCTGACTTGGGAAGCGTTTTTCACTTAAAGTCAAATATACCTATCATTATATTATAATGCGGATTTTACTGAAAATTCTAGTCATCAAATAAGACATACTTGAATTCTTCATGATCACAAAGTTTACTTAAAAATGACTTCTACAACAATGGATATTCATCCATATAATAACTATTACTGCTCAAATGATTTTTATTGTTTCTTTTAATTTAAAAACTAATAACCATATTAAGTAATTATTATTTATTTCAATACATAGCATAATTTTATTTTTTAATTAATTTTTGTTATTTACATTATAGTGTTGATAAACTATAGGTGCAAGTTTCACCAGGACCCTGGCACTTTAAATTCTTAGGGGGGCCCTGATAATATGGATATAAAAAACCATGAACTAAAATAAAAAAATATATGTGTTTTTTTAATTTAAGTTAGAAATTTATTTTTTTGAAAGAGGGATTATTGTGGAATAAACTAATTAAGATATAATATCATTGTAATGATTAAAAATAAAATTAGTATTTGTTTTAGAAAAATATTTTAATTGTTAAATACTTAGATGATACCTATTTTCTTTTTTTATTCAAAATCGAATGAAAATGAAAATTAATGAGTTTGAGTAGTACTTAACTAGGAAGATTATAATAAATTATAAATAAAAAACAATTATTGGGTTAAGCATGTTTAGTTAACTAGGCTAACACATTAAAGTATATATATATATATATATATATATATATATATATATATATATGTATAGATGAATAAAATCATGATTTACAATTAATTGGAAAAACTGAAAGCAATTTATTACTTTATTATTTTCATTAAGTGTTATTTTGAGATGTAAAGTGCCCCCCAGGGTAACAAGCACATACCCTGCATACCCCTTGTATACACCTGTTAATAATACTTATTTGATATCTACCTTCAGATAAACCAACATTTTTAGTTAAACATTTTTTACTTAAACGGAAGTTGACATATTCAAATAATAGAATTGTTAGTAGGTATAATTATTTTATAACAAATTATGTACAAAAATGATAAGTAAAAATCTAAAAAAATAAATTTTTATTTCTTAATTATTTAAACAAACAATGTGCTGGCTTAAACTTCTATTTTTGCTTTTATATTACAATATATATTTTATAAAACAATGATATTATCTACTTATAGCTAATCTTTTAATACATTTATTTTGGGTTATCTTATTTGATATTACACATAAAACTTACATTCTAACTGGGTTCAATAATATATATAAATATATATATATAAAAAAAAAATACTATTTTGTTACATATTAAATAATATATATAATATTAAACACATTTAATTATATTAAATATAATATAAATGCATACCAAGTTGAATACAGTATTTAATTCAAAACTATTAACTTAAATTATCTAAAAGTATAAACATACAAAATTCTTGATGAAATAATAAAATATTATTTATTTTTTATTCAACAAAACTCATAAAAAATTGATTTGTTACCATCAATAATATACTTACTTTAAATTTAATAAAAAAATACAGTTTGAAACAAAATATAAATTGTTGCAAAATAATGAACTTATTTTTTTGAAATTTATGATCGTTTGGTTTTTTTGTCATAAAATTTGGCCAACATTGCAGCAGAAATAGCAGCTAAAGCTGCAAAAATATAAGCTCCACTAGAACCATATACATCCATAGCTAATCCGGCTACTACAGGTGTAATAGAACGAGCTACCGAGATAGAGCTAGTCATAGCACCTTCCAGAGTCCCTCTATTTTCACCCATACAAGTTTCCGATAAAATTTCATTTAAAAATACTTCAATTAGAGTACCAGCTGCAATGATTGGAACCATGCATATAATGTGAAACGTTATGTTTGGAGCAAATGATAAGCAAACATATCCAACAAACAGTAAAATAAAACTAAAGAAACATTTTTTAAATGAACTATATTTACGAAAAAATGGCTCCAATCTAGCAACTGCAAATCCGGTAGCAACACCAATTGAACTATTAACTGATAATGTGTAACCCACTTGGGACGGTGTGAGTTTATAAGTTTCTATGAGGACAAAACCAAATGTCACCATCATTGTCGATAGTGTTGCAGTGTACATCATTCTCATGAACAATAATGGCCAATATTCTATCCAATCGACTTCTTTTAAATGGTGAAACATGTTTTTTTTTAGACCAGTTGTTTTAATCATCTTAGTTGGAACACTAAATGTAATAATAATGACATTTATGGCACAAAGTATACTGGTTGAACAAGCCAAGTAGTAAAAACCATTTTCGCGTTCAGATAAATAACCACCATATATTGGTGCTATCATAAATGCTAATGAAATGAAACTGTTCAATTTTCCATGGGTACTTAACTGTTGAGTTTTAGGTACATTATCGCCAATCAACGATTTTCCTAACATTTGGGTATGTTTGAAACATCCCAATAACAATCGAATTATTGCGATTGACAGATAAGATTCGCAGTATCCCATGGCAAAAAATGCTAGAACACTAAAAATCATTGAAAGCAAAAGCAATGGTTTACGACCAAAATGATCGCTTAATGTTCCAACAATGGGGCCAGTGATTAGTTGAAAACTTGAGAAGAGAGACTCTAGAAGAGTTATCTGTAAATGAGTAGCTCCAAATTTTAAAAGACGACGATTAAAGGAAGGCATGATTGTGGCTAGACTGGCAATGTCTAAAAAGCCAATTATATATATATAAATAAAGTTTGACATTTTTAGAACAACTGTATACAAATATATTAAGTGAGATAAATAAATAACTTAAACTAATAGAAAAAAACAATTATAATTCCACTTTTTCAACGTTTCCTTCAACCTGAAAAAAATTAGTTCTCATTAAAATTGGTTTTAGTAACTAATGGTATCAATTAATATCAATATTTCTAGAAAAGATCAAAGGTTAAACTAATTATTTTAATTTTTAAAAATATTATTGTGTAATATATTTATATATGTAATTTAATTGAAATGGTAAACTAGTTGAATAAAATTCATAAAATAAAACTTGACTAAATTGAAACTATTCCTAAAGTCACATTTAAAATAGGCTACTTAAGTAAATAAACATTTTATACAACAAATATTGAATTTTAAAAATATTAAATGCTTACAAATGGAGAGGCTGGACCTTTGTATACTTGATTTTCAATTGTCACATCAACACAGTCTTCTTGTTGTATCAGGAAATCCTTTGCATCCCAAGCTTGTGAGCCATCCTTGTACATGAATATAGCTCGATTATCATCAACCATAAATCTATAACACAAATTAAGTTAATACTGAAACTTGATTATAATACATTCACAATAGTTTAATTTATCTCACAGTAATAAATAATATCTAATCATATACAATTATACTTTGTGCATTAAGAATGATTTATTTTGCAAAATACTAGTCCACAAACTGACTTGTTCTCTCCAATATAAACTCTGACAGAGTTCATCTATAGATAACACTACAGATAAGATGAACAATGCTGACTTCAAATATAGTCTAGTTTTCTAGATTGTATTTACATATCAATAAAGAATATTTAAATATTTACAAAAGGCAAATGTACAAATAGTATTTTTTTTAACAAAAATAAAATTATAAGTTTTAAGTTAAAATAAATATTATAAACTAAAAACTAATAAAATACAATATGTTTGTAATTATTATTTTTACATTAAATGATATTGTATATTATTAAAGGAATATCATAGTTCTATTAAATTTAATTTTAATGTATAAATAATTAATTGAGAAATGTTTACAGTGCAAATTGCTAATAAGATATATTAGAATTTGTGTATTATTACTGATAAATTGTATTGTATGCTAAATAAGCATAAATATTTCATGAAATACAATTAAAATAATAATCATTTTAGATCAAACCTATTTATGTGTGTTTCAAAATTGTATAGTTTTTAGAGCCACAATTGTATAGAATTATTTAGTATTTTAATGATATTGCACTATTTTGTTACTTATTTGAAAGTTTTACAAACAAAATTTGAAGTTTACCTACCTAATTAATATTTTACTATACTATTTTTGTTGACAATTTTAAATTATACAAAAAAAACAAATATTAAAAAAATAAATATTACTAAACCATGTTTTTTTTTTTAATTTAAAAATAAAATAATAATTGTTTTTACATATGGTCAAACCGAATATTTAACGGTTTATATTTCAACATTCTTGATATATAAATACATATTTTGTGAATTTTATTTAAGATCTGAGCTCTATCAATGATTATAATATGTTATATATGTAATAATAATGCTAAAAAACAGTTAATATTCATATATATATATATAGACAAATACAGACAAATAATAATAAATTAAAAAATTAAGTGAATGGACTAACCATTATTAAAACGTGTTTTGTTTATATTTGAAAGCACGATTACAGAAAAACACAAATAATGCTACACTAACATCGATTTAATTTTAGTATAACAGTCAAGTCTCCAGGGGGAGGGGGGCAAAGTTCCAACCCCCTCTCCATAATAAATTACTTTCATTGTCAACAAAATAATAATGATCAAAATTTTATATAATAAAAATAAAAAGGTGCCTTCTCGAACACTTTCTAAGGACACTCCTGAATTATAATTTTAAAATAATTTACATTCTACATATTTAAAATATAAATAAATAGTCTAAAAAAATCTAATAAATTAAACTTTTCAAACCTTTCTGCTTGAATGTGGTTGTTCCAAAGACTTGATTGCCAGATTTTGGTTATTTTTTCGACATCATCTTTATTATACTTAGGTGAAACTTTCACAAAAGTCATTAAAGTTTTGCCTTTTTTTGATAGTTTTAACAAGGCATCTGGATCATTTCCTAACTGTAAACCACAAATTAATCATTACAACTTTAAATACAGCATAGAAAAGTTGGACAAGTAATTTATTAAATTATCTTCATTATATTTTGTAGATGTAGATTATAATCTTTCATATTGATTGAAACCTAATAGTTTCTAAATATTAATAAATAATGGTTATACCTGAAGACAACAAGGTTAACTGTTTTTAAACATTAATATAATATTAAACATATTGGAAAAGAAAGCTGAATTCTAACAGCAATTAAAAGAGTGTACCGAATTACATTTAAAAAAAATGTACACCACCATTTTCCAATATCATGATGTAACAGACGATCTAAGGATAGTGACTGTCAGGTACTTTTACAAATGTTTTAATAATAATGCTGACGATTTTGTATATAATATTTATCAGTAATTTTATATTGTATTATTTGTATTTTAAAAGTAAAAAGTAATTTATAAAATATTCTGTTTAATTTTTGATTATTGAATTAAATTTGAATGACTGGTATGTAATAATATTTGTTAAGTTAGAGAAATATTAAATTTAATTAGGTAGTAAATATTAAAAATAATACTAAGTAATAAAGTAGTAATAAAGTAATTTTAAAGTTACCAAAGTTGGATCAATATTGACGGGAGGTCTCAAGTGTTCAGGTAGCTCGTCGGGTTCCAAAGGCTCTTCGTCTTCCTATAGAATTTATCAGATATATAAAAAATGCATTGATAATATAAAATTCTAAAACATGTGTACTTCCAAGTAAACTATGTTATGACTTGTTTTGATTTAGTTGGTATTGAAAATTGTAATGCATTTGTCAAGGTTATATTCAAACGCTATAATTATAATAATATCTACCTCCCACTGGTCAAGCAATCGCTCCATGTCGGCCTCGGAATAAGAGCTAATATCTTTTTTAGCCCACGACGGTTTTTGACCATCGGGCGATTTTTTTGCAACTACTACAGCCGTCAGCATCAACATCACCAAAAGCGTTGAACGAATCATTTTTAAAATGACAATATTATTAATTTACTATAAATAGAATGTTTACGCGGCGGTAAAAAAATTAAGGATAAAATAATTTACAGAACGCGGTATAAGTGTACAACGATAGTTGTTTAGAGAAGAAGGTGATGATTATACGGCAGTCAGAAACTCAGAACGTACCTATCAATGGAAATTTGAACCGTTAGCCGAATTCAGGATTAACGGGAATCCGTTGTGGCGTTGTCAATCGACTCAAAACCAAAGTGTTGAAATTCTTCGAGTCCAGACCAGTCGTCGCGTACGTCCATGATAATTAGTGATAACCGGACAACCGGTGTGTTGATATTTTGATAACATGAAAATGCTGATAACTGTGACATGCACACGAAGGTGGTCGATTATGTACGTCATTAATACTGATTACTGTTAGCCGTTAGGATTAATATTATGTTATAATTATTTTTACCTACATGGCTACATATGGTTGACAACATGAATAAATACAATAATAATAATTTAAATGTATTATTTAATATTTATTGTGGTTGACAATGCCGATGTCAATGATAACGTGTGAATCATGGACGAGACTACATCTAGCGCCCGCGAAACTGACAGATTTTAAAACACATACCCCTACCATAGAATGATGTTATTACGATATGTCAAATAATTGAAAAAATAGAACCAAAATGTATTCAATATTCATAGGTTCAGATTTCGTAGCGTCTAAACGTGTAGAATATGTACGAGAAGGATAATACGACAATAATAATAAAAATAAAACAATAAAACCAACAGAAATTATCTCAAATTCTCAAAAATGAAATCAATAAGATGTAAATGATCGTATAAGTATTTTTAATTTTACAAACTGTTTTACTTCGCTACATTAAATCTTTATATATTAAATTTACTCTAATCATAAAAAACAACACTTATTCATTTTTACAATAAAATTATCATCTATATGAAAATAAGATTTTCCTTGTAAAAATGAGTTGGAACAGGAGTAACTACTGCAGAATCAAAAAATAAAATAAATAAAGAATGAAATACTATTAATCGAAAAATATTTAAGGAACCTTAAACGGTTTAAACCAAAAGGAAGAAAAGATCTAGATACACAACAACTACTTTTTATAGTAGAAAAATGATCTTATGAAGATGATGCTGGTTAGCCAGTGGTTGCTGAATGTTTAAACTATTAACAAATATATAGATTATAATTTATAAGGTACTAGGTACATGATGTCAAATTGAGGATGAGTTTTATGATGATAATAAAAAATAATATAAAAAGTGGAAACTGATTAGGCGCGCGCATCAAACATAACGATGAACTTTATCATATCTATCTAGTATCTGTGATATTTGCAAATATTATAGTAGATACAGACTACGATAAAAGCAATGTGAGATCCTACCTAGTAAGCGATGACTAGGTATTAAGATTTAGAAGATCTTTTAGAAGATCTTCTGTCATACTATCTGAATTATTTATATGTAATATGCAAATCTTATTTAAGTTATTAGGTTTAAGTACCTATTTAAAATTTAATTTTTATTTTATAAATTGTATATTAAATGTTTAATTTTAAATTATTATAATCATGTACAGTTATTTTATTTGTATACCCAAAAGTAATTATTAGTAATGAGGATAAAATTTTTGTTAAAGACTTACCTATATATTATTATTAGGTATCTAATTAAATCTATGAAATATATTTATTATAAATGAATGATGAATTTTTTTGTATTTGATTATGTGTATCCCATCGTGAGCATTTTTAAGTAAAATTTGGGTAAAAAAAAAAATGTTATTATTGAAGTTTTAGATATTTCGTAATGTATAATGATTTAGATTTTATAGACAACGTTTAGCATGATAAGTTAAATATTATTTAGTTAACTCAGTTTAAGTAGGTATACTGAGTGTACAGCTAGGTTTCCCCTACTTGCTACCCACAAGTTAATATATTATAGATTTAAAGGTTTTATTAAACTTTGGTTTGGTATTATAATAATTTCAAATTTATATAAATTCGTTTCAGTATCGTTGAGTATTACAGGTACGTAATAGCAGGTTCGGTACCCTCAATTATGTTATTCGTGATGTACGTTGTGGGGATGAGTTAGTTCGAGGGTTCGAGCAATCAAAAAATAAAGTTAACAACAAGTTTTTGAAACGCCGTTTGTTTTGAATTTATATGCTCAAACAAAATATACCCAGGTACCTACACAATTATTCTCTTTTTCTGGTATGTGTGGTAGGTCGTAGGTGTGCACCGATGTCATGGTAACGCGCTGGAAAACAAAACAGCTCTCGTCAGCGAATGTTTGTTTATTTTTTTCTCGCAATCAAAACGCGTATAGGTACTAGGTAGTTAAAATTGTAAATGTGCTAGTAAAATCTTGTCTGTTGCTGCTGTCGCTGATATTTTATTTTTCTTGGTAAATATTATATTTTTTCCTTATATAATATAATACATTTGTTGTGTCAATTCGAATTATTGATTTTTAAAAGCCTCCCTGATTTATGTAATCAATTGGCGATGAATAAAATATATGTTATACAACCGTGAAAAAATATTTTTGTTATTGTATTATCTTTCGATTTTGTATGCGGTGGCAGAGACAAATTTAGAATTTCTAATAGTAGGTAGGTATATATTTATTTAACCATAATTGTGATTCTACACTATAGCTGTAATATCTTAAGCATTTAAGATTTATCGTTAGGTACGAATTATAAAAATTACATTTCTACATTATATTTATAAATTAGTTTAACTGACAATTATTCAAAAAGTTAACTAACGTCGTAAACATTTTGTGACGAATGATAATTACTTACAATACTATACCTGTAATATATCATTAACAATTTAACATGTAAGTAAAGAGGTAAACTGTCACCACGAAATATAGATATTTTACGTAGGTATAGACGGTATAGTAAAGTTATTAATAATGATATTTTTATTAGGTACCTACCTATATTAAGTAGATAGTCAATATTGGAAATGTTTATTTAATTTAATTACTTTAGGTCTATACAATAATATACAAGTTAAAAACTTAATATAATTTTACTTACCTTGTATATCTATTGTTTCTGACGTTTCCGTAAGCATTAAGAAATAAAAAAATTTCATTTTAATATTTTATTATATTCATTATTCACTACATACTACTGATTATTTTATTTCGAGTATTTCGACTTTGTCGACTGCAATATTATAAACATGGCTTATTTGTAAAATTTGTTTGATAAATTTAAATATAATTAAATATGTTATAGATGATAATAACTATTGACAATTCATTAAATTGTACTTTGAAGTATGTAGGTAATAATATTATTCAATATGTAATAGTAGATTGTATTTATAGTTGGATTATTTATGCTTAACTGTGTAAATGTGTACCACGTGATTTACTTATCTAAAATATTATTAAAATTCATAATTAGCCCGTGGTCGTTCACAAAACGCGGACACTATAAAAGATAAAACATCTAAATAAAAAATTAATGAATCAATAGTGAACTATATACGTTAAATATATAACCTAACCTATGTTCTTTTAAATATGATTAGCTTATTAATCATTACATTTTAGTAAATCGTAAAACTTAATTTATTTGTTGTCAATTTTTAAGCCACTTGGAGTAGTTGGAGTTAGCTATTTTAATTTTTAGGTTAATTTAACAATTTGTTATTCTCATAATATTATAATTACTTAGCTAGGTAGCTAGGTATCCCAAATAAATTATCAGTATTGTTATTTGTGTTTATTTATGTTATTTTGAATACTAAAATAAAAAAGGGGAAAGTAGTTAACCACTCTGCTGTACACTGTAGTACTGTACAGTAGGTATCAAGTGTACTTCGTCACTGTATGTATGATTGGATGTGTTAAATTTGAATTTCATGTTACATCACTGAGACGAAAAACGAATTTAAGCATATTATTAAATATTAATATGTATTAAATTATTTTCAATAGTATATATTTGTAAAATTTATTATTGTTATTAACTTTTGAGTCATTACCACCTGACTGTAAAATGAATGGTATAAATAGGCTTAAATATAATATAGCTTAAATGAAATCTACTTATTTTGAAAATATTGTGTAGGCAAATTAAAATTATAATAAATACATTATAGGTAAAAGTTTTAAGTAATAGACAATAGCAATACTATGTATAATCCAGTGATATTAGGTTTTCAGCTCGGAAAAATTCCCACCTAGCTGAATTTTGGTACACATCTTTATGACATAGTTCAATCGTTGTAAACAACGTGTGAAAAGTCGCCATCTGTATCATGTACGCGTCAAAGGTTATTCGAGGTCAAAGGTCACGAAATTAGCCTTTTTTTTAAATATCTCGTTTTTTATGAGTCGTACAATAAAAAATTCTAGTCATAAATTGTAGAGGAAGTAATTATCTACAAAAAAGGTCTATTGACATTTTCACGTAAAAGTTATAGCTTTTGCGTTATAAGGCCATCAAAATGTACATTTTTAATGAAATTTGAATTTTTTGCTAAAAACAAGTAGCCTTTGTGTTAATTTCTCGCTGTATACTGGTTGTACAAAAAAATTTTCATACAAAAATTGTATAGGACAAAATTATCTACAAGATGGTTATACATATATACCCAATTGCACTTGCAGTTTACGAATTTCAACGTTTACCGTACAAAATTACGATAATATTATATATTATCCTCTACAATTTTTGTATGAAAAAAATATTGTTTCAATATGAACTACGTATGCTCAACTTTGCCATAAATTTTCAACTACAAGAAGTACAAAATAATTTACAGAACAGATTATTGTCGACTCTTTTTTTACTGTTCTAAAAGATGATGATAGATACACATGCGTAAAAATACATAGCTATACAATTAATACATTTATTGCTTTGCTTATAGCATCTAAAAATATTGATTTGCAAAGTCTAAAAACTATATTATTTTTAATTCATTTGATAAATATTGGTACATTTTTTCAATTGATCGAATGTCAGTGAGCCAATTTTGTGGAAAATTTGTCAATAATTTATAGAGAATTGTTGTTAAAAAAGTGTTGTGCTATTATATTTTCTTGTATATAAACTTATATCAGGTCTATAAGGACAAAAAAATATATTGTACAATATTTTATTGAGTAGGTTTTTTTTACAGCAATTTTTTTTATAATTTATTAATTTATATGATTTGTTTTTAGTTTTATTAATTACATCAATTTTATTGTTAATAACGATTAATAATGAGTGATAGTTGGCGGCAAACAATGATGAACATTACTGATCGTATATTTCCATCTCTTCCGCCAGAAGAAAAAGTCGGGCCAGCTTTTGGTACGTGGTTAATTTTGTAAATAAATATAATTTTCGTCTCTTAATAATGGGAGTATTTGCAATTTATTCTTGAAATTTTATATTAAAATACTAAAATATAATATATATATATATATCAGTATTTATATAAATATTAAATATATATATAATGTAATATTTAAAATTTGAATAAATAAAATATTATTTTAAATGCTGTCTTTGCTAACAGTTAAAAATGAAGTATAAATCCATACACTTTTAATTCTAATTTTAGGAAACGAAATTGTGTCTAGTCTTCCACTGCAAATGTCACTGTATTTTAACATTGTATACTTTCCATTTTGGCTTTATACGTTCTTATCACTGATTTCATTTAAAGTAAGTAATATTCGTGGTAAATTTATAGTTAAATTATTGATGTATAAATATAATATATTTACTTTTAATTTGTTTTTAGTTGAGTTGTTTAAGCATGTTGATCCAAACTATAATTTGCGTGTCATTATTTTTGATATTGATTCTAGAATGCGCTCGATTGTACTTGGGTGTTCAAGGAAATCTCGATGAAAAAGTAATGAAATTTTTTAGAGAGTGGGTAACATGGAGAACTTCTTTTAATGTGCCATTGATAATACTTTAAATGTCAACAATGTTTTTATTTTAATTTTTGTTACGTTAGATTCCAGATTTGGCCGCATTTTGGATGTTTTCATTGATCCTCCAATTACCTCTACAATTAGTATTCTTGTGCCTGAATACTATGCCTGTTGAAATCGCTGTTCAAGGTATAATGTGCTTTTTACTCTTGTCACAGCTCATTTTTGGGTTCATTGTTTTACGTGACATGGCAAAACATCACAAGCTCCGTTTCCATGTATCGCAATTCTATTGTAGCCAGCATAGTAAAACCGAATAAACCAAAAATATATGATCTGCTATTGTATAATCCATGTAAAAATATAATTTTAAATCATTCAAACGTGTCATAATATTTAGGTATGGATTTTCATTTTTCGCCAAATTTAATTACCTAATTCAAATTGCAATTAGGTACATAAAGTATTTTTTTACATATTTAATAATACTTTATATACCTATTCATAATTGATGAGTCGTGTTATCGCACTTTCGCAAAAGAAATACAAATGTTTTCGGTTTGGGTTTTTTGTGCATGCAGACGATGTTTGCAAATCGCATGGCATCGCAGTACAACAAAAGAACTTTGTTAAGGGCGAGTTAACGACCGAAAGAGGTAAATGAGTCGAGAGAAGGACTGGTCGGGCATATTCAAACACCAGATGGAAGAGATAATAGAATATTACGCGGAAACACAGAAGTATTTAATATAATATTATACATGTGCGGTATGTGTTCCAAGGGACGTTTTAAGGGTTAAACCATTGTCTAGGGACTCCGGTATACGCTAGTGCGCCGTTTGTCTTACAGTTGTGCGCGCCATATCTCCGCGTGTATAATATAATGAAAGTTAATGAGGCTGAAATGCAGATTGCAAAGCAAGACGGTACCGTTTTCGCTGATTAATGGCTCCCCGTTCGTGGAGGAAACAATGCGATAATAACTTTATTACGCCGGACGAACAAGTCGTGTCGCTCAGGAAATCCAGCCCAGAGTGTGTTATCTGGTCTCCCGAGATCTATCTTATGTTGAATTGCATTGATATAATATAATACAATACTCCGGCAGACATCGGTTCGTTTCCAATACTGTAATATAGCATATTATAAATTACCGTAACATATACAGTTATAATACATCTAAATACTAACCATATTATTTTCCTTTACTAAATCTAAGTAAATAGTGCAAAATATGTCAATAAAGAGGAAAATATTTTACTCATATAATTGATTATTATTATTAAATTTTTTTTTTTAGTTAACGTGATATGCCCATAGGCCATAGTCAATATATTATTATTAATGTTATAATAATATAATATTGTATATACAGTAATTATAATATAGGTACTCTATTGTATTCTAAGGAGTGACAATAATTTAATAGAATATGAAAAATAGTATTACCACTGCATAATATGTATTACATTATTAAATTTGTTGTGTTTAAAAAATATTATGTTAATTATATTCATCATTCAAGTCCTATATATGTATTATGTTTTATTAATTGCAGTCTAATAAAGTAATAAAATTTTAATATGAATGCTGTAATTTTAATCTCATATTTATATAGTGATTTGTATAGATTATCAGACATCTGAGAAGCAATGAATAAATTGCTTTTAAAATTATGTGTTAATAATTGTTTTTCTATCATTATCTTCTGGAGCAATAAAAATGCTCCAATCTTCAACTTTGAGGGGAATTTTTTTGTAGAAAATTGGATATCGTAATACTTGAATTTTTCATTAAATATTTTAAATAGCATTTCATAGACATAGAACAAATTTATTTATATTTCAGAACTTTTTGTGCTATTTATATATTTCATTTTTTGTTTTTTTAGTTTTTTTTTTATAAACGTTGTTAACAATATTTAGGCTTAAAGCATTTAAGGCACTTAAAAATTTAACACAAGATTTCTTTTTAGTTGTATTTACATTGATTAAAATATATCGAACAAAAAAAAATTTTTTAGTAATTTTGTTGTAATTAAAAAAAAAAGATTGTAGGGACTCGGTACTTTTCTTCATTATACGTACCTATATTACTATTTACTATTAACTATATGTCTATTATAGTCTATAGCAATGATGTTTTCAACATATTAGTACAGTTTAAATTGTATGTAGTTTTATAGTTAGGTAAATATAATTATGGAATGAGTTTTTGTGTCATTAAGTATGTAGTAAGTAATATTAAATTTCAAAAGTTTTAGTAAGTTTTTTATTAAAATAAATAACGTTATCTAATACTCTATTGGTTGACAGCAATGTTTACTTATTAGTTATTATTTTAATTAAAAAACCCCTCTGTTGTGTATCCAATAATCAACTTCGTAAGTTAAAAATACAATGCCTACGTATTTAATGTTTGAGTGTTGTAAAGAAGCAACTGTACTTAATAAATACTAGAAGTAAATAGACTTCTTATTATATATTTAAGTTAATCATATTACACAATTTAAATGTTAAATAAAATCACATTGGTTTAATAAAAATATATTTCTAAACATACGTATTTGTGTACCTCCTATTCATTGTATTTTATTGTTTTTGGTTATCATTGATTATAAACCTTTTAAAATTAATTTATATTTTGTTTGTGATAAAATATTTTTTTCTTTAAAACCAGTTTGTCATCTACAAAATAAATAATTAGAAAATTATACAGTGGAATAATAAGCTAGGTATACATTTTGAATAGTCAATAGGATATAGACACGGTCAAATAATCACATTTCAATGTAACTGGGTTTATTTTTATTTTTTTATTCTACCACTTCTTCCATAGGTTCGTAACACTTCGATAAACGAGTGTCACACAAGAGGGTATACGAAGGGACATAATGAATCGCACTTGCAGAGAACAGGTGGCCCTTTATAAGGGGTGGTTGGTTGGTTGTTGTAACGAAGGGTCGTCTCACCCTTCGGGCAATCCCGGCTGGCAGGTCAATTTAATAGTCATTCGTATTTTGTTAGAGTATGTTTAAAAAAAGCGTCCCCAGACTAAATGGTTTTTGGTTCGTTCGGAATGATAAAAACTTTGATTAGAACAGTTGTAGTTGTAATTCGTTTACAAATGCATTTATCACATGTACTTCTCTGACATCGCCTATTGACATGACACGTCCGTATGTTAAATAAAATATAGTTTTTATCATAAGTATTGTTAAATTTAAATTAATACATAATAACGAATAAAAAAGAATATTTTTAGAAAAAACAAGAAAAAATTGTTGTTTAGACATTTTAGACGATTAATACAGTGGTTAATTGGTGCATTTGTCGTTTAGTATTTACAGTATGTCAGTATATAATAATAATACCTACGTAAATAAACAAACTCATAACATTAATTCACTTAGCAGTGAAGCATATTAAATTAAATAATTTTATTAATAAAATTAATAATTATAGAACACTTATGACAGAGTTTTGTCATTATAATAAATGATTATAGAATATTTACTATATTTAATTTTAATTTAAAATACAATACACAATTTTATTAAAGTTAGTATATGTACTTGATAATTAATTATTTGGCTATATAGAGTATATATCAGTAAGTTCAAAGTTAAACATATAAATATTATTGAAATAGACTTTATATCTATCCGAATAGCTGAACACTGCAAACATGTCAACACACCATATTATCATGCACAATTTCTGAAAATAGTCATTAAAAGTTAATAAGGTCTGTAATAGAATATTTGTATTCGAATTATCAGTAAGTATTTATAATAGGAGTTGCAAATGTGAAATGAATACTTGATTTTGCATATATTATTTATCTAATACATACAACTAATACAAACCTTATATAAAGCTAAAAATACATTTAAATTCTAGATTTTAGTTATTATATTATTACGATTATAATGCCGAAAACCATTTCTCTGATAAGTACCTAGTACTTAATACGCATATCTGTGATTTTTTTTGAAAAGTATGTCCAAGTTATACAATGTAGAAAACTAGCCAGGTTCTCTTTCTTATGCAAGTCTTATTTATCTGAAAATATAAAGAAGTGATGGGACATTGCACGCCTGCACCCAACATGACATGACATGATAGGTGATATCCATGATTTAAGATAGTTTCATATTGGGGGTCGTGTGATAAGCCATTTTACTATAGTCGATGGGCAACCATACTATTTTAAATCGTGGTAATATCAGATGCAGTAGGTAAGACCCGTTTTACATGGACGCGTATCGTACATTTACATTGATTAAGTTCATACGCGTCATCGTCAGAGTGGCGCGTATGTATTTAATGAATGTAACAGAAAACGCGCGCGTACGATACGTCGCGTATGATACGCGGCCATGTGAAACGGACCTAACAAGTGTTGCCTAGGAGGATGGGACATTTTCTTTAAATAGTTTGAAAACACAAATTTCACAGGAAAATTGGTCTTTGGGGTCGTCGAGACGGGTGGGGGGGGGGGGGTACAGTATAGATGTTGTGGTGTCGGGACGTGGGCGCGCGGTTTGGAATCCATCGGGAGTCAATTCGCGTCGGACGGTTCGTGCGCCACGAACATCTGGTTCTCTTCAGTCGCGGCGTCGGATTAAAACGATTATCCGGCCGACGACCGCGCGCGCGCACATTATTTATTTTCGTATACAAATAATAAATATCGACCGGACCGCGGAATCGATCGCGATCCGCCCGGACGACACCGCGCCGCTCTTCTGTACATTATAGTATTTTTTTTTTATATTCAGCCCGCCCGCCCGATACGACCAGAACGTTTAACGAGCTACGCGTCGCGGGCAGCTAACATGTGTTGCGGCCAATAGTCTCGCGCGCGGCAGATGCGGTGTGCTCGCACTTACACGCACACACACAATTATATATATTATAATACACAATACATGCACTCGCACACACACACACACACACACAACCGCCGCTCGCGATCCTTTTGTGCGGATCACGAGTGGCGCTGCACCCTCACCCACTCGTCGTCGACGTCGTCGTCGTATAGCCGTCGCAGTAGTCGTCGATGTCGTCGTTATAATATTATATATATTTGTGCGCGCTCGACGGGGGCCGCGTTAATCAACCTTTTCCGCACAACATATGGAACGTTTTTCATCGCGCATATGCCGGCCCGTATTATACGATATACGCCGTACATACGTATATCGTGTATATATAATATACGCATACGCGGCGACCCGCGAGGGTTACGCTCGCCTTTTTCACCACGACCATTGAGTCATACGCCGCGGACACGGATATACGTATATAATGTATATATATATTAGGTGTATACGATAATGTTATTATATTGTATGCGTATAATTACACTCGTCCGATATCGTAACGTGTTCGGTGCGAACGGTGGCCGACTGATGGACCTATGGCAGATATTATTACCCCGCAACCGGACAGTGGTCGTTTGACCGACTAATAGAATTATTTATTGTGCAGTTGTCTTCGCCGAGAGCTTCTTCTATAGGTACTGCCCGGTATCCACAAGGGCGTTTCGTTTGTTTTGGAATTCTGGGAATTTTTGAATGATAATATTGTGTGGAACGGTTTAGCAAATGGTTATGTGATTTTATTTACTTTCAATTGAAATACTATACACATTACCCACGGTGTACATATACATTATACTATACATTTTAAAAAAAACCTAATTTTTTTGTGGTATAGGTATATAGACATTCGTTCAAACAGACCCTATTTGGCAGGGTAAATTTGCTTAAGCAAGTCGCGCTCGTATAACTATCGAGATCAGATCATATTGCTGTCGATTTTGACCACAATAGTAAGAACTGATCATTGACAATTAATTATAATCTTATATACGGATATAATATTGAGTTTTGAACAATTTCGTAATTATGGGCACCGGCCTGCGGCGAGGTCTTGGCATATTTTCGTAGCAGGAAACACATAACAGTATATTATGAAGTACCTATCGAGAAAAAATTGTTGTAGGTGTTTTTGAAAATTATAATTTTAATTCAATACCCAAGGGTGTATTTTTGCTGATTTTTCGGAAAGGGAGATATCCCTTAATGACCATGTAAAATTGGAATAACTGCTGGATAGTATAGATAAATTGTAAACTTAGCTTAAAAATAGGTACCTATAACCTTGATACATGACATCGGATGTAAAAAAATTAATTTCACTTTTGCGGTTTGAATAATATAAATATTTTGGTAGACATGAGTAAAAATGTATAAAACTAATACATTAGGCTATTATTTGTTAAGTTGGTGGGGGGAGGGTGTTCAGACATAGAGGACACCCCTCTCTCCCAAATACGTCACTGACCAGGTCATATTTACATTTAATAATAATAGTAAAAATAAGGTTAGGAAGGTTTCGGGGATGGTTTGGACACACAGAACACCCTTCTACTTAGGTTACTAGGTTCCTATTGTATTATATTATATTTGATACTCCAATCTCTGCGAAAAATCTACCACGTGGTGACCCCGACGATGAGTAAATTTTAATTACATTGTTATTATATATCCAATTAATTCGATGACAAATCGGTTAAAGGTATATATAGCGCCACAGCGGTAATACGTGTTGTACAATGCCGAGAGTATTAAATACGTGATATTGTTAGAAAAGCGTGACGTGACGAAGAATTCGAATAAAAACAGTGGACCAACTAGGATAATTTAGACGTGTCTCGGCAAAATTGTAAGCTTAACGAAACGTGCGTAGCTTTGCGAAGGTGTAGTATGTATATAGTATATTATATTTTGTGTAATAGTAACGACTATAGTCTATAACGGATACACGTGTGAGGCGTGACCTAACCACATACAGTTATTTATAATTCAGAGATCGATAAATTTAATAATATATATAGGTACGTATAAACCGGTGAATTAGACGTACGACGGGCGCAAACCAAAACGGGCAAAATAAATTAAGGATTAATTTTTTCCTGATGATCTACGTATATAATAATTCTGCACTACAATATAGGCAGTTAATTTCCCACTATCATCAGCAACGGTGTGGATATAGGTACACGAAATGCCGGTTGGATACGGGTGCGTGCAAGAAATTTAACACGCACGACACACGCAGAAAAAGTTGTCGAACGCGAACCCAAGTGTACAGAAAAGTATTAATGGCTTTCCAAAGTGTTCTTCAATCGTCAAAGTCTCAACCTTATTATTAACCGGGTGTCACTATACATATATATATATATGAAATTCTCCGGCGGCGAACTCGTTTCAGTTCGTTACGCCCGACCAAATTCGATCAGTTTTCCCGGCCGATTGAAAATACATATATATATATATATATACAGATAGATAGCGCGATTGATTGATCGGGCACTGTGTAATTGGTATTTTGCCACCTGGGGAATCGCCGAATGTGCGCGATCGTCGTCGTCGTCGCAGTCGTCCTGTCGCACTGTCTGCCCCGGAGCCACAATTATTGATGATTTGGCTCCACCGAAAAGTACTTATGTGTGCGCGTATATACAGGAAACCTCACCTCCCCCCATGGGAACCGCCACAGCGGAGTCTATGTATTGTGTGACTGTCGCGCAATAAGTCCCTTCCGCGCGTCCTGCTGGATCGTGTCCTAGAAAATCTTTTTTCTTTTTCGTTCTTCGTCGAAATCGAATCCGGCGATAACCTCGACGACTATATTCCAACTGTGTGGCGTTTAAATAACATATCATTTATTATATTATATTACTTACAAGTCGTATATTTTTCATTCGCGCTTGTAAATGCGTTATGGTTGATAGCGTAGGTATTCACGACGAGGTTTATAGCAATAGGTTAGTACAAAAAGAAAACAGTACCACTACACCAACTGAGATTCCCCCATATTTTAGAAATTCGATTGAAATTTATTCAAGACCACGTCAATCAAATATGGTAAGTGCAAACAGTTTTTATTCAAATGTCTGTAAGTATTTGCATTATTTTCGTGTTCCGTTGATATGTCAGATGTGATACGCGTTAGATATTTCATTTGCCACCTGTACAAATAATACATTATTTAAATATTTTAACAGGTCTTGCTACTAGAAAATTTTTTTGTTGAATTTAAATGTTAATTTTTTTGTTTGGACCACTTATACGGACTACAAATTAAAATGTTAGCCCTTTTAGAATTTGAACGGATTTCCGTCTACATATGCAGAGAATGTTATACGTATGTTGCATATTTGATGGTCCGTGAGTAAAGCTAGCACTAATCCTAAGAACTCGATTTGAGGGACTAATAATACCCGAAAAGCAGCCTTTGGGGAGGCCTGGTTTCGTGGCTCTTATCATCGCTTCATAATTAATTCTGGCATTAGGGAGGGGACTTGAGCTTTCGTCTGCCCGCGGGTGTAATAGTTTTATTTCAATTCATCCAAAAATACAAAAATCGTATATGCGCTATTGCTTATTCTTTTTACTCAACGGCGATTAAAATTCAATTTAATATAATATACAAATAGACATTACAAAATACAAAAGAAAACACTCGAAGAACGGTCTAAATAACTCGATCCGACGTGTAGATCGGGCTGGGGTGAGAAAGATGTTATGTATATTATATACACGTGGTATGATTTGCGGAAATCGAAGCGCCATTACGTGTGCCCGTCATCGACGCTCCGGCGAACCGGTCGACGATAAAACGCCGAACGATATATTATAATTACGCGATGATTCGGCGATTTTCCTTCGCGATACTATTCGTCCCGCCCGGCAGTTCCATATCCTACGCCGGTTTTAATTGAATCCGACTACGTGTCGGCTACGATTTATTCCACCAGAAAACCTAACGCAGAATCGACTATACATATTATATACATTACTCATATAAGTCATAATTGATTATACCGATATGTGTCGATATGCGCATAGTGTGTCTATTCAACGGTGTGAGAAAAAAAATATTGGTTCTTTATTTTTCATTTTCGTAAAACTACTTCCTATTATATTATATATTGTAATATATATAAATTATGCCTAAAATATGTGTGTTTGTGTGTATGTGTATGTGTACGTGTGTACGATGGTGTATGAAACATAAATTTCTAAACCGCGAGACACATCGTAATTCGATAATCTAGCGGCAAGGCGCGACAATAAAATGTACAATAAACCATATTATTATTATGTTATACACGAACGATATATTACACACGTATAATATTATACTATACAATATAATATTATTTTTATTGCATATATCATATTAGAAAAGGGCTGGAGAATGTTGTGGCAGTTTTTGGCTTACAAGAACGTACAGCGCTATATACGTTATACGTTGACATAGTATTACTATATAAATAAATCTAACCTAATTTATTCAAACGCTATATTTTTTAGATGTACATTTTGTATAAAATATTATAAGGGTATAAAATTGAATTAAAATTTTTTATTATATAATAAGCATTAATATTGTTAGGGTAATGGATGAATTATTAAAATTGTATCTGCAACGATGTGATGAACCATTTAAAAAATAATTTAGATATCATTTTTTTAAATATTAATCAAATTTAAATTTGAATGTATCTATGTATAGGGTAATACATTTGTTTACAGGGCATGTCAACATTCAACACAGGGAACAACTGTCTGTTTCAAAGATTATTAATAAACGGTTATGGTGAGATATTATTGTATACTGAGTATACCATTGTCGAAATGTATTAAAAATTATAAAATAATATATTATCTATTAGAATTGGATTAGATGAAATATCCGAAAGCATCACTGAAACGCTCAGAAATGCGTTTTAAGTACGTCGTCAGAGGTGCGTCGATAGAAAAAACTTTTTTCGGGGTCGTTTTTGTGGGTTATATGGCAATTGAAGGACTGATCGCGCATTTGTCACGCGGTTATACACCACCATGCGACAGATAGGACCTATGTGTATTTACTACAACCCCTTGGAACAGGTCAACAAATCTCTGTCGCCCCACTTGTTCTAGTGATTTTATGTTTTTTTTTTTTTTTTTGTCGCTTTCTATGCATATTATACTATTTATACTATAATACAATGTGATAATATTAATAAAAAAACTTAATAAACTTAATAAAAAAAAAAAAAACTCGCAGTATTAAAAAGAAACGTTTTCTTCATTGGATTATCATTTAAAACAACTTTTTACATAATATGTAATATTATTATTTATTAAAATATAACTTATGTACTCGTATAAAAAAAAAGGTTAAAGTAAGCATATCAAATTATTTAGCACACTGACATGCACAGTGATCTAAAGTTAGACTCTAATTAATTCACACCAAGCATAATATTATATACTCTGCGATGAGTTTGACAATATTTTAAAATACCTAACTTAATAGAACATTGATAAACTCGTCGTTATTCAATTTATTTATATTGGATTAAATTTAAACTGTTGAGTAGATTTATAATTTCAAATCAGGATTTCGTAAAGTTTACCATATACAATCTTTATTTAATATTTAAGTAAGGCTGCCAACCAAAAATCACCAGACCATATTAAACCATAATTGTTTACTAGTAACATAATATTGTCAGTAATATTGATTCTCGAAAAAAGAAAAAAACTGTATTAAATCGAGGAAAAAAATATTGATATTATTATTTAAATAACTTAAGCTACGAGTACTTAAATATCATAGTATTATAGATTAATATAGAAGTCTGACAATTTAGCGTTAAACATTATAACTTACCCATTAAAATGATTATGTTTAATATTTTATATACTATATAATAATATAAGGTTGGTGTGCAATGACGAAATTCCGAGTGTCAAATACTATATATTATTATAATTTGAGACAAAAGCTGTACAAGTCATAATATAAACCACAGTTTCATTTCGCGTTATAAATTTTCACTTTATACACACATACACACACACACATATATATATATACACTATATAATTGTATAATATAAATAAGCCGTAGAGGTAACATATGGGACACTCGGCCACCCTTGCAATTACGGGCTCGCTGATGGGGCGTTGTGGATTTTAGCGTGTATATATAATATTGCTTTGTGGTTTGTGTATCGTATAATATGTCGAGCAAAATATATTATATGGAGATGACGACAGTGAATATAATATATGGTAGGTATACACATGATAATGTATATATTATATAATATTTAATACTTGCAATAATAATATGTCGCACGTTGTATCATTCTGCGGCCACATATATATATATGTATATTACTGCATACTCAGTGTACGAGACACACACACACACCGAGAGTGGAGATTAGCATCGATATGATATTGGCAATAGCCTTATACTCATAGACCGATCCCGTGAAATCAAACCGGATAGGTTGTGAACTGGTGGTAGCATCATAAGCTGTATAACAGTATAACTATAATATATATTAGTATTATTTTACATAATTGCGTGCGTGTATCGGTTAAACCGTGTTAGGTATACTCATTCGGTATACGTAATCGGTCACACAATCTTGATTCTTGGCCCACGACACATATCGTTAGTAATGCGGACAGGGCCGGTGTCGGGTACAATATTATAAGGTCTGCGGGAACGACGCGAAATGCACATGCACGGCGGCTACGACTCGCGTATATCAATCGGTGGCGGAGGAAAAAAAAGGAATCGTCTCCCCATCGTCATTCCGTCTCTCCTCGCCGCGGGTGACGCGCCAAATCCGACTGCTAATAGAATCGTAATCAACGCCGCGGCAGTGCCCTCGAAGTTTCCGACAGTAAACCAAATGCGTTTATTACCGTTCGTTCGAATATTATTATTTTTCATTCCGCCGGGTTATTACTGCCGCGACCGGAGACCATTGTTATCGTCAAACAGAAGGGTTTGTGCGCGTGTGTGCGCGCTCGTTTATATGAATAAATATAATGTATAAGAGAGTTCATTGGTTTTTTATTTTTTTTTTTTTTAAACACCCGAACAAATAACAATAAGCACCGGAGCAGTTGTGTTCGCGGCGAATGAATACATTATAAACGTTGTTATTATATTTTATCGTCCGTGACGTCACGTTCTGAGACTCGCCGCAGTACGACTATAAAACGTTACACTACAATAATATTATAACATCGCGTACACAAATCGGAATCGTCACGACGATTAGTACGTCGTGCTATTTATGATGTGTGCAGGGTCCGATTGCAACACAGTGACAAGGGTCGATTCCCCTTATTAGTTCTTATACCTATTAATACACACACGCGTGTTATATATAAATATATATACAAAATGGTATGCGAATACCAAATCGCCGCGTCCCACCACAGAATACGTTTCATGTAAGACTTGATAGGCATAATAGGTATACAATATTTGCGCCGTGGAAGTATTGAGAAAGCAGTTCCCGCGGCGTCGTCGGTTATAAACCTGGAAAAAAAAGTTATACAATATTTACATTTTATTTGAAAAAGATCTTTGGAATAACGTGGTCTAGAAAAACGATTTTAAATTCAATGGTGATAAATGTTAAAATAGAATATTATAATTTTCTTATAGTTTCAAGAAATTATTTTTTTTTAAATTCTAATAATCTGATTTGTTCAATTTTACTCATGGTTGTAAAACATTTTGTGGCATTAACAACGATCATGAGTATTTTGTAAGAAACAAAATATCGTTTGGTTTTGAAGTACCTAGAAATATGATAAGAATTGTATAAAATGTTGGATAAGTATAGAAAAGGTTCTGAAGTAATAAGCCGGTGATATTATTAACTTTTTTCATTTTAAACTTAAACCTCGTATAATTTACAGTAAGTTGTTATATTGATAAATAAAGTGTATAGATAAATATACTACCTATAACCTATATTATATAAAGGCGCTACAAGTAAAATTTTTAATTCAAAAAACAAAATTGTATTTGAAAACGTCCGATTTGCAGATTTAAAATTTTTTTTTATTATTATTTATTAGAGCCTTTACTACTATTCGGGTTATTGGCTTATTTTAAAATTGTGTATTATAAATATTATAAATCCATCACACTGAACCATATATATTATTCGCAATCGGAAAAAAAAAATCCCTCAGAAATTATAATAATATAATAGAAGTACGTACAAAATGATTATTTATGGTGCACGCACCGCAGAGGGACTGTCCATTTCTAAATCGGTTTACAGTTTTATTTTATTTTTTTGTTTGTGGTTATCAGTTTCTACCCCGGAATAAAAAAAAACTAATCTTCAATAATTGCTCAAAGCTGGACACCCTCTATCACACCCTTGTTGTAAAAAAATAAAAAATGCGCATAAATCGTGGGTGACGTATGAAAGCCACAGCGCAATTTTTGAATTTAAATGTGATCTTCTATCTGCCACATCTAAATCTGAAAAAGTAATTTCGATTTGAAAAAAATAACACGTAGATAAGCTTAAATGATTTTAATCGGATGCATCATTTATGGTTATTGCGTGATGCATATACATATTACATATATCAAGAGTAAACGTACACAATGGAGAGTGCATAGTATGGTTCATATTGTAATATAAAATATTTACTAAAAAATTCACGTAGCACGCGTGAACCTAGAAGTTAATTATGATATACTATATAATATAAGGTATACTTATAACACATAAAAGCTAGTATCGAGGGTAGGTAATGTAAAACTTACCTACGGCGTTCGTGTGACGTATATTTAAATCCGCAATAAGAATTGAAATACATATTACAGTATATAATATCGTTTATACATTAGTCATTAATCCTTCATCTAAGTACTTAAAAATATAGTTAAATTGGTAGCTATAAGATTTTACATTTACAGTAGTTGTATTTTATAGTAATATAGATATAAAGAAAGATCGAGAGACGAGAATGATATTATATAATGCAAGATACAAAAAAATGACAAATAATAATTATCGGAAGTAATTAAACTTGTGAAAATGTTAAATAAAATATGAAAATGCATTATATTTTATGCATAAATGTTTATAATATTTTTAAATGTCTACAATTCATAAATGAGGACTGAAAGTTTCTCATAAATAGTTTTTTCGGTACATACCTATTAAAAATAATTTTAAAAGAATTCAGAATACTTTTTTTCAAAAGTATATGCATATTATGCGAGTATAAACACCAATGGGTACTTTAAAAATTATTTTTTGTCTAATTAAATACATTTTTATTTTAACCATTTATAGATATAGGTACTTTAACTTATTTATATTACTATATTTACTTATTCGAATACTTGACAAGATTAGGTAGGTACTATACATATAACTATGATTTATGATAGCTTATGACTTATGTCATTAAGTACATAAGCTACCTACTTATTATTATTAAAGGATTGGATATTATGGACTCACTAAAATATTTTTTTCGACATTTATACGTTTTGAATTGATCACTCATTTTTAAATACTTGCAGCATAACCTAACCTAACTTTCAGCATTTATAGACTTTTTAACTATATATATATATAACATAATAATATTAAATAAATTAGATGTAATTTATTTTATAGAGAAAGAACTTGATTAACGTCAGAGAAGTAAATCCTAAGAACGACCTGTCCAATTGTATTGAGCCGTTGTGAACTTATTCGACAGGATTTCCCAGCACACGGATTCGTCTGGAATACGAAAACAATCAGGGGGACGGCAAGCGGCTATGAAAATGTGTAATTGATGCTGTATTCGTTGCACGTACACAAAACCACACTAACAAACTTCTACTAAACACTTTCCCGGATACTTAATTCCTCTTTTGTCACGCCTAAGGGACGAGACCGAGGAAAGGGGCACGGACCCGGGATTACGTCGCACAGACTTAAACAGGAGTTGACTAGGCCTACGGCATTTCCCTAAAATAAGATAAAAATAAAAATAACGATAAAACGAAAAACGTATTTATCTTCAAAATTGTTTTGACGTATTCTTTATCAGTTGATTGATAATTTTATCATAAGGTATTCACTATAAGACATTTAAATAATTATTTATATTTACCTAAAAATGACAATTATTAATAAGCTATTATTGTATAATTACAATTAACTGTTCGAATTTTTATTGATTGAATTCGAATATTATTTAAAGTTATTGAAGAAAAATTAACGACAACAATAAATTATATTACACATGTGTGAATAACCATACGAAATAATAATAATAAAATCTATATAAATCTTGTAAATAGTAATGACTTAGATTGTGATACAAATATTAATCAGTAATACGTAATATTAGTAAATTGTAATTACAGTAAATGATAGGATAAGTACTTGTAGTAATTAATAGGTACAGTGTGCAGAAATAATACACTTTTAACTAGCGACTAGATTATAAGATAGTTTTTTTTTTAATTTTTTTATTGTTGTATTTTTGTCTAAGGACGAAGTTTGACAAAGTCATTAAAAATTTGTTTTTGCATAAATAATATTATTAGTTGTTTGTGTTATTACCTTACTATTTATAACTTATTCATACTCAATTATAATGTATATTATGGTTAAAAGTGCACATTCCAAGATTGAGAGTTTGTTTCAACTATAATAACCATGATAAATTTATATAGCTTAAAAGTTCGACTAAACTATAGTAATATGGCATTACATGTATTCTCATTTCTTATACATCATTAATTATTTACACGGTCCCGCGATGTACATACAATTCAATTTTTTTCGGATTGGGGTGGGGGGAGGCTACTGAGATGCTATGATATTGAACCTCCACTTTACTATATGACTGCTTATGTATTACATATTTGTATAAAAATGTATTATAAATTATACAACAGAAATATAATAATCATATACAGAATTATTATAACTATAAGAAGTAAGTACTATACCTAGCTATTTGTTTATTGTTGTCAGGTTTTGATTTTTCCATAGTAATATGTTATTGATAGAAGATTACCCAATTATAGGGGGGTTACAAATAACACTAATTCGTCGTTAATTCTGCATATATAACAACCACACATAAGTTGGGCTATTGGAAATGCAATTATTAAGTATAAAAAAGACCATGATATAGAATAAATTAAAGATCTAAAACCTCGTGTACGATGCGAAGACATTTTCGTGTAGATAATAGATACTATATTATATTATGTTATAATGTTGAAATCGAACGCAGCTTTTGAGTAGACATTTTACGTACGTTCGCTACAAGCTAGAATAGAGGTTTATATATACATATACAAATATATTTATAAATATATTCATATTTTTGTAATGTATCCAAGAAAAAAGTATAAAATACAAGTAAAATAAAAAAAATAATAATAAGAAATTGTGTGTTTAAAAAAAGCTATTGCGGAGACGTCGGAACAATAAAAATCAGAATTTCGAGACGACAAAACCTTGCGGTTCGGTATACGGCGGTGGTGGGTTGAGGATGGAAAATTATCATTTTTTACTGTTAAACAGCCATATTTATGGCCGAATATATATTATTTGAATATAAAAGGCGAAGGATATGAAAAATCGTCGAGGGGTCATATTGCTGCGATGGCTTTCCGTCTATCCCAGTGTACCGCAGCATGGCAACACTGAACCGGAGAACATTATTCTTTAACGACTTCCACAAGGCATTTATCTTTTCGCAGGTCCTGAAATATATTTTTTTTTATCCCTCTCTGAATATTCTCTTTTATATTAGAAAAAGAAACATCATAATATTATTTATATATATATATATATATATTATATACATATTTATTTATTTATTCTGCTGCCTCTTCTTGAATATTTTATACATACACTTTCTGAGATGACGGAAACTCGGCATGACATTAACCCGAATAATAATGACATTAAAAAATTGTGTTAGCTAAAAGTGTGTTTTTTCTTTCAGTTATTATATTTTTTTATTCGGGCTCGCTTTTTCTATACAAAACAAAAGTCGTTTCATACTTTATCCGGTTCGAGTTTCCGTCAGATATAGTTTCATCAGCCCCGGGTAAATTGATGTAAAAAATACGATAGTTAGGTCTTATATAGTATACACTATATACATTATATTATATTATACAATTATTATACTATTTATAGTCGATAATGTATATTTTCGTTCGAATATACAATTGTTATAATGTCCTTTGTTTTATTTTAAGCTTCTACTTTTTTTCTTCGTGAAATTGTTATTATACATATTACTATAAAATATTATTTACAGTGATGATTAATAACCAATATTATTTTGTTGAAATATATATAATGCAATTATTTCCGTGTAATCCTAAAATTAATTCAACCCATGTGGTTTATATTCTGAATAAATGTTAGTCATTATTCGTTTTTCATATTTAATTACTATATTCATAGTTTAAATATAATAACGCATTTGTACCTACTTCAAATAATGGACGTTATGCATTAAAAATTGTCATAATATACACAGCTAATTAATCATACACAATAAATGAGTATGTATGGAATCTATGTGGAATAATATATTAATATTATTGCTATAGGACCGAAATTAAAATTATTAAAAAAAAAAAAATGATTTTTTTCTTATAGTGTAGATGATTTGCTTATATGAGTTTTTTCTGTGTAATTCTCTGTCAGCTCGGCGAACATCGGATCATAATATACAAAATATTTTTGGATGACTTATTCAGCAGCCGTGCGTGTTACTTGGGGACCTTTTTATGCACACCAATGAATTTGGATGACTGGACGATTAGGTATATGAAATTATGAAAACAATCAGTTCTAGATAATTATTAACTAATAATAAAATTGACATCGTATAATATTTTGAATAATAACTTACTATAATAATAGTATACGTTCATCGCATTTGGGAGAAAAATATAGTAATACATTTAATACATACGAATGTGATATATAATATACAATTAAAACAATTTTGTAAAACGTTACTATCATTTTTTTTTATTATTTATTTATTTCAAGACATAATATAATGTATTAGGATCTTCACAATTTATTTATATTATATCAAAAATGTTTAAATAATTAGAAGTTAGAAGTTATAACTAATTAATTTATTGTTTATTTAAAATTCAATTTTTATGACGGTATCAACGTATTCTAATAATACATTGTTCTGATATATGAAATTAAAAATTATTGTTGTCTTTTAAAAAGTAAAAAAATTATGAAATTATGAAAGACTTTATATTTTTTATTATAAATGTTGTTTGCAATAATCTATAATTATAAAAAAATGTTAAAACTTTTCGAAATAATAAGTGAAGACATTTAAATGGATCACCATCACCTTGTGCATATTGTACGTAGTATATTTAACAAGACATTTTTTAGCTATTCTCCACTTATTTTGAGCCATATTCACCACTGGTTACACATGTAAGCTAATTTAGCTGTTTATTTTACTTATTGGTATTTTCAAAAATAATTTTCTGGTCAGATTTACATATGTACTCAGCGCATTCTAAGCTAATAAATAACAAACGTTTTAGAGCATAACTATAGGAAATTTCTAGAAGAGCTAGTGCTATCCACTTTTTACGGAAAGGCGAATCTTTTGAAAAGTGAGATACTTTTTACACTAAAATAAAGAAACGTAATGCTTCAGTCTACCTATTTTATTTTTTTAACATTATCTGGCATAAGAGAGGCAAAAAGGAAACATTTAAAATTTAAATAATACTGATATAAAATTCAAGTACCTTAAATTATTTATACATAATACATACATTTATACTATGTACATAATTTATAAATTTTTTTAAAATCTGTTTTCATTATAAATAATATTGTATAGAATTATATAATAATAACGAATACCTAACATAATGTTTATATTTGAGGTTCTTTGCTTTATCTAGTTATCAGTAAACGCATCTATATTAAATCTTAAAAACCTATCAATTTGAGTATTTTTATCATTACTTTAATATGTTTATTGTAATTTGTAATTTTCTCTTATGTATATCACTTAATTAATTATTAGCTAGGATTTGTAAATTTTAAAATTTATAAAATATTTGTATGTAGACTAAATTTAATTCAAATTTTAATATACCTATAGGACTATAGTAAATTGTATAAAATAAAAATCACAACAGTCGACAGATCATGACTGCGTCTGAAAGTATTTTGAATAAATTAACTTTAAAGTTTAAATAGACAAAATTTGTCATATTTTCGTATATTGTAAAGTTTTGTCTCATAAAACATGGTACAAGTAGGTAATAAATAATATCTATAGTAGTATTATAATGGTATTTGTAGGTACTCAAAAGGTATTTAAAATATTATTTTATCAGCAACGAATATTCAAATGGTTTCGGATAATTCATGGTAATTTTTATAATTTTATTATTACGTTAGCAGACAATCAATTTATGAAAAGAAACATAATTTAATATTTATTCAGCTATGCGATGAATATATTATTATATTAAACGAATGACTATAATTATAATTATTACTATTTAGTATTTTTATTTATGACTAAAAGGTATATAAATGTTAAAATAATATATTAAAAACGTAATTAGATAAATGTTATTATTTTAATTAAAAAAAATCCTTGAGTTCTGATGAGGCTAAGGTAGCCCAATTCAAAATCTAGCCCTGACTATTCTGTTATTAATAATCAGTGAGATCAATATTAAGCACTTAAAATTGTATGAAAAATAGTAAGTTATGATGTGATTAAACTAATGTACTATTTTCAATATTTTGCTTCTTTATTTATATATATATTACACGACGAAATAGATTTTCAAATCAATTAGCTATGTTATTTTATATTTGTTAGTGTCATTTAATAGTTTTTGAATTCTCAAATGTTCGTGTTTAAAATCAAATTCATAATTTTATGAATACTAGAAAATATATTATGTTTTGTCGGTCGGATCACACATAGACGACATTTGCGAATTACACTCGAGTCCTAGACACTTGTCGCGGTATAATGAAAATGCGCGCACGCACACTACACACAAACATATATAGATCGGTTAATGTATTCATCGGTCTAAGGACGGCTCTCCTACGTTTTCTGCTGCAGTACACCCCACGCGCATAGCATAAGGCCACTCGACTTTTAGACCACATGCGTATATTATGCGATATAATATACATATTATTACGTACGCTATATATACATAAGCCATACGCACGTCCGCGCTCCGGGTTTACATTTTATTGTTTTTTAATTTCTTTCTCTCGCACTACCCCAAATTTCGTCCACTTCCAACCCCCTCCCCCGCCACTACCGGATCACGCACCCCTCGGGAGCCGGACAACATCTCTCGCAGAGTAGTGCCCGTAATATACACATGGTCGCGGTCAGGCTATACGGCGGTTGTGGGTGGAAAGTGCGGGCGTGAAACACATACCAAAGCGCACTCACTCACTCACACGAAAATAATATAATATTTAAAACGATGCGAACCGTATAGTAACCGCGGTGAATTGCGTGGGGCGTCGGCGGCACAGGGCATATGCGCCGAGCCGCCCCCGGTGAGCCGGGATTGGTCTGTCCCGGTCCCGCCCCGAATACACGCCACCGGGATTTCGGAGTCCTCGAATATTATCGCGAGCAGCACGTGCACCGCGGGGACGAGTGTATCGCCGGCGTTCGAAACGGTCGCAAGTGGATTGATGCCGTTTGCCTTTGCGGAATAACGATAACCGTCCGGATTCGTGGATGAATACAGGTAAGAAACGAGATGTTTTAATAATAATAATTTAAGCCGAACATAAAAATATGATTACATAATAATATTATACATTAGTGTGTTTTAATAATAAGGTTTAAAAATATAAAATAATATAAAGGTATATATATATATATATATATGTTGTGTGTGTTGTCGTTTACGATGTGGCTCACGATACTCGATAATACAGTTATTTATAGTATAATGTCATCGATTACCCGTTATTGGTATAGGAATTATTTTACGATAATTACGATTCTGCATTAATTTTTATCGTGACGAATTTTTCGATTTGTTTTTAAATTTGTAATGATAGTATATACCATTTATAGTATTTAATATAGGTTACTGAAATAAAATCATGGTAAATACGAAATATTAATAATATGGATATTATTAGTGTTAATTTAAAATGTTTAATAATAAGTTAATTCTATTCTGCATAGGAATTAAACCTAAACAATTTATTTATTAAAAGTCAAATAAATAAACTAAAATATGTTGTGAATAATTATTATTCAAAGATTTATAACATTACACAATAATATGCATATACTACATAAGTAAGATAATGTATATTGTATACAAATCATTTTTATATTACCAATATAGGTATTTTAATAAACAGTGTATTAAAAACAAATACAAATTAATCACATTTTTAAAATAAATGATTATATTTTAAGGTAGTCTTTCAATAAACAGTATTAAATACTTTTTTTGTATCACAATCGCAAAATTAAAACTAAAACAACATAAACTTACCTAAACATTACAAAATGGACAAATTTTTTCAAAGGGTGGATTTAACTCGAATAAAATTTATAGTACCTATTCACAATTTTTCATTAAAATTATGGAAATTAGAAATCACAATTTTATATTGAGCTAAACTTTTATATCGAAAGTTTTATTATCATGACCGTTCTTTTCTTCAATTTTAATTTCGGCCCACGGTTGCCGTTCTCCTGAAGCAAATATGCCATAGAATACGGCTCCAAACATATATATACCACTAGAAATTAAAAACACCCATTGCCATTCTTCTGCGCTCTAGAAATATAATAATAAATAATTAGTTTGTGTGAATCAAATAATAGTATAGAAATACTAACTTTGTTTTGTACAATAATACCAGCCAACATAGGACTTACAATACCAGGTATAGTGGCAAACGTGTTGGAGATCCCCAACAAAATGCTGGCGTATTGAGGTGCTATATCCAAAGGGTTAATACTGTGAAATACAAACAAATACTAATTATGACTTTTCTATACTAAAATAAAACAAACAATTACCTGAATCCGGACCAAGCAAACGCTCCTAGACCCACTGCCAGTGTTAAACAAATTATAGATCCACTTTCAGATGTAGAATTTGATGCTAAATACATGAATATAGTTTGGCTTATAAAAGCACCACAGTTGAAAACCTTTCTCACCTATTAAAGTCATTTTGGAGAATTTATAAATTTATATATTCCAGTTACATAAGATATATAAATACGAACCTGAGTAGTAGTGAGTATTTCATTTTTTCGAAGCCAATCTACAAAGAACCCACTAAATTGGAGAATAATAGACATGACGAGATATGGTAAAGCTGACAGTAAACTTCCTTTTCCAATGTTAAACTTCAATACGTCTGCAAACCAAAAGAAAATTAATTGGATTAATGGGTTAATTTTTTAAATAGAATTTTATAATTACCGTTCATGTAGCTTGGTAATTGGGTAAGCAATGTGTAGAATCCCCAGTTTTCACAAAAATGGGCACATGTTATCGCCCAAACTGGCATCGATGTTAATATATCTTTCCAGGGATAGTTAAGAAAGCTGACTATAAAATATAAGTTATAAATGACTATGATGTACACGAAATAAGAATGAAAAACAATGTATTTACTTTTATTGTTATCTGTCGGACCAATTGAATCGACTATGTAATTGAGTTCTTCTTTCGTGATGTGTTTGTCGTCTACTGGAGATTCGGTGATACACGTCAACCAAACTACACACCAAATTATAGCTACGAAACCTATAAATGCATGAAATAATATGTCAATATAACATTATTACAATCTAAAACCGTAGAAGGACAACGGAAGAGGAGGGATTTGCTTAACTTTAATTAATAACGCCGAAATTCAACTGAATATCTGCCTATGTTTACAATTTATCATTTTTTATAATATACATAATATACTAGGCAATTCTTTTATCGAACAACATTCATTATTTGAAAAATCTATTAACGTTGTTGAAAATGATTTTTTTTTACATAATTTCCAGTCGAAATAAAACAATATTTTGTAAAAATCATTATTTTATCGTTTTAATCTGTTAAATTGTTTAATTTTTTTGAATGATAACATACATTTTTAATTTTATATTCTAAAGCAGAATGTTTTTCGGTATTTTCTGATACATAAAATGGAAATTAGGATGAGTAGTTTACGAGTTATAAGTATTTAAAGTTTACGCGAGCGCAGTGGAGTGGTACGGGGATACCCCGCAGAATGTTGGTCTACTCCACTCACCAAAGCTTTAAATACTTATAATTTATAAGCTACTTGTTCGAATTTCGATTTGTATGTATCTAAATACTACGTAAAATATTCTGCTTAGAATATGCAACGATAAAAAAATGTTGTTTTATTTCGTCTAGAAATTATGTAAAAAATGTTTTCATAAACTTTTAGATTTTGAAGTAATGAGCGTTGTTCAATAAAAGTATAATGATCCATCAGTATATTATGTATATAGTGTATACTATAGTGATATTTTAACAAAATAAATATATGTATATTGTATATAGATACATATTATTTAACTATTAAATCGTACGTATTAACGTATTATTATCATATTGACGGAATTAATGTTTAATTATTCAAACAAACCTGGTACATAAAACGTAGAAGGCCAACCGTATTTTTCGGCTAACCAACCACACAGCGGGTATCCGAAAACCGTGCCCACAAAACTGCCGGAAAAAGCAAACGATCCTAGTCGGGTGCGTTCGGCGGGCGGCGCCCATCTCGACCATACGGCATGTATACCAGGATATACGACTCCCTGAGTACAACAAGTTTTAAGTTTCAATATTGCGATGGTGATATTTATCAGTAAGAGCGAATCGCGTACGACGTTTATATTTATGTACCATACCTCAAATACTCCCTCGATGACTCTGAGAACAATGACTAGATAAACCGAATATCTGGCAGCCGCGGGGGTGAGTATCGTTAGGATTGCAGTGCATAACACACCGTAACCGATCAATTTTACACCCCCTATCTTTGCGCCCAGCAAACCTCCGATCAGTTGCGTAGAAATATATCCATAAAAGAACGAACTCAAAATCGCACCACGAAGTTCTGGGCTCCAGTCGAATTCGCTCGCCTGAAGTAAAAACATTACACTTTTATAATATATAATATAAAATATGCATTTGAAATTTTAAAATACTGTTTCGAGATAATTAGACAATTTTTAGATTCCATAAAGTTAATAAATACTCTCAAGTCTCAGCTCCATTTGATTACACGATTTTTTTATTTAATGTTTATAATATCACGTAATTAACTAATAAATTACTGAGAATTACCTGAAATTATATCCGATGAAAATAAATTTGGTCCATTAATACATATAAACTACGTGGACTCATTACGAGCATTTGAATCTATTTATTTCGATGTAAATTATTATTATTCATAATAAATAGTTTATAAAATATCTGCACTACTCAACTTTCATTTAGATTGCAATATTATCTCTAACGACACTATACAACAGTAAAACAAGCGTGAAAAGAAAGTGAAATGGTACCTATACGTGAATGTTTGCGGTCATACCTGCGTATTACCTTTATATATATATATATACACCATACTTCCACACATTTTAGTCAGTATGTATATTATGAACAGAGTGAAAAATAATTGTAAATTACAAATGACATATCATAAAATACATAACAGCATAGTTGTATCAGACAATTTAACTTTTGCAATATTATTGTGGTTTTTATTGTATATACTATATATATTATGTTATATATATATATATATTAATATATGTATACACGAGAAAACGTATTACATAAACTGACCTTAAATTAATGATAACATTTTCACGTTTTACTTTCATTTCCTTAGGCGTTATTTTGATAATAATAATATATATATATTGTATTTGAAACTATTGACACACACGTTTGTAATACTGATGTGTGGAGATAAAAATGTAAAATGAAATGAAAAAGTTTTGATCAAATCATAAGAGACAAGAGTATACGCGATATGAATATATGATTAGCATACGTTTTACATGTCGTTGGACTAAATCGATATGACGACAGCATAACAGCCTCAATGTTGATAATTAAAACCGCCAAAAAAATACCCATTAAACTAGGTACTCACTTTCGTGCCTGAGGACGATGTCATGGCTACGATTCCGACGCTTAAATTCACCCGAAGTGTGTAAACGTTGAAGAAACCCAGAAATGCCAGGAACGCGACCACGTTCCTGCGTTGCTTCCAAAACGGTGGTTGGCCATCGCTGTCGGAAACACAAAATACAACTACTTAGATATATATTATATTGATGTCTTCAGAACACTTTTAAACATTATATTATGTCTTTTAATTTTTTCGCGGTCGTCTTTACCGTCGGACGGCGAGCAGTGACCGCGAAACGTATAATGTATAAGTATGCATGCATATTTATGTACCTATGGTTTTCGGGTGGCCGGTCCATGGCTAACTGAACTCGCTGCAGCAGTAGCACGAACGACTGGTTTATTAGAATGTTATTCTTATACCACTTCCTCGATCGGCGATTTAGTTGTATAGAGTTCGGCGGCGTCTATGTTGGCCGAACCTACTTCAATACAGTATCAACTGCTTGAAGCGCAGGTATTGTGTAATAGTATACACGTTATATAGCTCGCGGCGATATTGTTTTATTGAACGTAACATAGGTAAAATTCAAATATTAATTGAAACGAAAACCATCTATCACGTGTCACAAAAAACCATTCGTTTGATTATGGGTGTCAATTAAAAAAAACATACAAAATTCGTTAAGATCGATAAAAATGTGGAAGTAAGCCAATGCCTTGATTTATGATAATATTGTTACCGGATACAACTGTAGAAGTATATTAACAAGCTACCGGTCGTTATTTCGTGGATATTACTATTATTATTATTATAATAAAATCGAATATGAAATTTTACGCCTATATTAGGCGGGATGTCTAAAAGTAAACGATCTACGTATCATTTGGTCTTTAGTTTATTTTATCTAACAAAAGTGTTAGGTTGTCATAATCGTCTATCCCTTTTTGATCAACAAGTGGTCAGTTTTTCGTTGTTCAACGTACCGTATAGGATATTGTTTTATACACTGAGGTTTAAGATTAGATTCATTGTCTAAAATCGTTCACATACACATTATAGAACATTTGAAATTGTATTTTAAAGTAGGTATAATGGTGCGTTTTAAAGTACTATAATAGAGTCAATTTAATAAATATTAAATTAATGTTAAAAATATTTATTTTGCTATTAAGCAAACAATTTTTCGTTTATTATATTCCCCCCAAGCTCGAATTTGATTTTATACATACGCATGTGTAATTTACATATATTATATTATATAATTAATTAATTTATAATACTTTAATATTACTAAAATACCTTAATCTCTTTTATTTAAATAATATAATTTATTTAATTTAACATCATCACTGTTGTTATTTAACGCGAGGATACACAAGTTTGCTTAGCCGAATATTGATAACGAGTAGTGAACTTAATGATTTTTCAAATCGATGAATTTCATTCTGATTTCAAAATAAGCTTGTCACTAAATTTGATTTAAGGCATTATCATTATAAGTAGGTATATATTTTTATTTTGCACATTTTAGACGTATTTATATGTTGTTTTTTTTAGATATTTGAAAAAAAATGTATAGATTTGATAAAATTTGATATATATAGGTACTATGATATATTATTATTTAAATATGATATTTTAATATAAAAAGCTTATTTAATATAAATTATTCAAGTTTTTATTTTTTATATTATAAATTTGTTAATGTTAATTTTTTTATATTTCATACTGATTATTTATTAATATAATACATATCAATCCACATACTTAATTTCAAATATTTTGAAATTTTGAACGCAATCATTATACAAATATTTCATAATATTTTAGTACATCAAATTCATAGACCGGCATAAAAACTGATAAGCAATATTGCCAATACTGTAATTCACTGTGGTTATAAAAACTAACCGCGCTTATTATCATATAATTAGAGATATTATCATAATAATAAAATTATAAAATACCGTAAGTGGTATCCGTTGTAGGTACATTATATACTATTTTCAATATTTTAGGACTTGTATTACTTATACATATATACTACACGTTATACATGATTTATATTATATAGTATATATTATTATTGCCCATAGTTGAATTCATAAACACATAACTTTAAAGGTTAAAATCATGTCACAGTAATGTTCCTTGGTAATTAAACACCTGTTGTGTCACGTCACGCTAGGTATAGGTAATTAAAATGATTTAGTGTTGGCAATAGGCCCAAATATAATTTGTGAAATCATGGTTGATAAACTTTGATTCATTAAATCGTTTAAAAAAATAATTATAATTTGTTTGTTGGCTTATAAAAGAGAAACTAAGAACATCAATAATTATTAAGTATGTATCCTAATAAAAAAATGTTTACATTTCTATAAATTATATGGAGATATATCTAAGCCTAACAAATACACCACCGTTTACAGCTAGGTATAAACTATAGGTATAAAATAATTATCAAAGGACAAAGATCATAGAACTAAAATAGTATATCAATTCGAATTAATTTACGTCCTAATTAGACTTTTAGATTACGATACATTTACAAATTAATGTTATTACCTAGGTGTATAGTTCAACCTGTATTTAATAGATAAAACAATACAACTAATATATAAGTACATTGGATTACCTGTAATCTTTATATATTACAGCCACCTGATTACAGTACAATATTATAATATATTTTATATTATGCATACAGAGTGTTTCATTTAACAGTAAATACTACTAATGATATCAAATAGGTATTAACGTTAAATATGTCAATAGTTAATTAGGCAGTCATAAACCTTAAAACCTATATCTAGGTATTTAAAGTTTACCTGAGGGGAGTAGCGAGCAACATTTTGCGAGATGCCGCAGCAGTTCCCCTCAACTTCGTTCCTCATAACTTAGTAGGTGTTTAAAGTACCTCCTATAAGTTATAACTTTATAAGTATTATTATAAGTTATAGCTAATTAAATATATTGTATTAGTTTAAAATTTGATTTTTATTTATCGAAATTTTCAGAAAAATAACTCTTTTCGGAATATTAAATAAAAAATGTATGTAATAAGACGTTATCGTTTAAAAAAGTGATAAACTTGCAAAATCTTATTGATATAAATATTAATTTAACGAATTAAAATATTTTTTTAATAATTATCAAATTAAATGTTCATTATTAAGAACCACTGGATGACCGTATAAACTATATTATAGTTACACGTGTTTATGATTCTAACGGTTAACTAGAATTGTACACGACGGATGTCATATAAATCGTTGTCTACTGATTATTTTATAGTTATCAATTATATCGTTGTCACCATGTCAACTATTTATTTATGTATAAATATTAAACTCAATTTTGGTGCAAAACACGTATCATTTATGACAACTGGTATTTTTATAATATAGTTATCTGTATACTATTTGTATATCATGTGTCCAAAATGCGTTTAATTTGAAATATGGATAAATATAATTGCTATTATAGGTAGATACTATTACTATGTATCTATATAATATGCAATAATTATAAGTTGTGCATTTTTTAATAAGTCATAAAATATGACTTTATCTGAATAGCGATTAATTTTGTAAGTTACTTTAATAGCTAATCGAGTGCAATAAAAGTCATATATTATCTATTTAGTTTTAAATCTCCGAAGACGCTAAATAATGAGTAACCATGTGATATGATTTTTAATATCGTCATAAACAAATAAACAATATAGTATATACTATATTATATAAAAGCGAAATTTCTGAAAAGTGTGTATATATTATAAGAGATACGAAAGAAATTTTCACAATATATTCTTAAAGTGAATTCGAAACAAATAATAGGTACATATAGTATTACATTATTTTAATGAAAAAAAAAACAGTAGGTATACGTCTTACGGTTATTTCAGCATAATATTATCCACACGAATATGTACATTTAGTTTAACATAAAGTATTAAAAATAATGCTCACACTAATTCGCAATGTCATCAAACCGATATCTTTCTTTATCTGCTCAGAATCTAGTTTGATATATTTGCGGTTATAAAGATATAAATAATTGTTAGTTTTCATAAATTTGTTCAAATAAATGTACTGATTATGTACATCGAATATAGTATGTTTGTATACTTATCGGCGGCTTACTATTTATATTTAATTTCCATAAATTCACGTGAGAAATAATTTCAAGTATAGTTTTTGAACACGCACAAAGAACGTTAAGTCTATCAAGTCATTTCAATCGTTAGGAATACGCATGACGTCCGTCCGGTTGTCTCCCCACGTACAATCATGATTTTATTACATTATTACACCGAGCTCCAACGAGGGGTAACTACCGAGGTAATTGAATACGCGTCGCGGACCAACGTTGTTACATTATAATTCCATCACGTGTAAGGGCAAACGTAATTTTTTACCGTCAACTTTTACGGTTGTAGTAGAGTTTTGTCGTCGAAACAATATGATAGTGATAATGTTCCGTTAACCGATTAGGATCTAAAAATGTATTATCAATGCGCACAGGTCACGACGTCAAAGTAGTATAATATATACAATAAATAACAATATAGTTGCTTTCTCATCCATTCATCCTATTATTTATTTTTAACTATATATCATATATAGGGCCCGGATTCCAATGCAAAATGCATCATTTTTTGATTAATCCTAGACAATGCTTTCCAAGTTTATAATTTGATTCATGTAACAGAGACTTCAAAGGTGAAATTTTTATTTTGCATTTTTTTGCTTTTTTTTGCATATTTCAATATTTTTTCATTTTTAGAACATATTTTAGCTTTTTTCGGTCATTTTTTCGTTTTTAATGCATATTTGTATAATATACAAGTATAATATATAGACATATAGTATTTATACATTTTACTGCCAAAGATTAAATATACTAGCAGTATTAAATCTCTGATGCAATATTCTTTACTCTATGGATACAACTTAATAATCTAAATATAGGTAATTCAAAATGGAGTAAAATACGATAATGTTTTATTGTTTGTCAGCGACGCAGCTCCATACATGGTTAAAGCTGGTAAAAATATAAAAGCTCTGTACTCAAAAATGGAACACATCACATGCCTCGCACACGGTCTACACAGGGTAGCTGAAGAAGTGCGAGAGCATTTTCCTAAAGTGGATGCATTGATATCAAATGTAAAGAAAATTTTTTTAAAAGCACCTTCTAGAGTTCCAAAGTTTAAATGTATGGGCCCAACTATTCCTTTACCACTTCAACCAATACTGACACGTTGGGGTACTTGGTTAGAAGCGTCGGTATACTACTGTGAATATTTTCAATTTATTAAAACAGTTATTGATGGATTTGAAGAAAACGATGCCATAGCTATCAAAAAAGCGCAACATTTAATGGCAGACAAAGAAATTGAAGCTAACTTGATATTCATAAAATCCAACTATGGAAATATACCAAGCTGTATAACACGCCTTGAAGCATCAGATATACCTCTAGTTGAGGCAATTGGTATCGAAACCGCTCTAAAAAACATACCAGGAGAATTAACACCAGATGACATTTGTCATTTTAAATATGCTCCTATAACATCAGTGGACGTCGAACGAAGTTTTTCAACATATAAAAATATTCTTTCGGACAACAGAAGATCGTTGGTGTTTGAAAATATTAAACAATATATTATTGTTCAATGCAATGCTGAACATTTTATAGGTAAAATAGCTTAACGTAGAATTTAACATAATCTTAAGTGTATATTTTGGTATGTTTAGAATGAATAATATTTCCCCTAAAACGGCCAAAACATGCGTGTCAACATCATATCAGTCAATATTTCAAATTTTCAGTTTTTTTTTAATAAAATAATTATTATGTCATTTATAAATTACAATTTGTATAAAAAAATATATATGGCATTTTTAAGGTCATTTTTGTGGTAAATTGTATTTTTTAAGTGCATTTTTAAGGTCATTTTTGTGGTAAAATGCATTTTTTAAGGGCATTTTTGGCTATTTTTTAGAGCATATCTGTATGGTTTTAAGTGCATTTAAATCCGGGCCCTAATCATATATATATATATATATATATATATATATATATATATATACTATATAATTTTAGATATAGCATATGTACAGCTAAGCTGTAATTAGTTTTTGTATTTAATTGCTTCAATAGCAAATGCAAATTTTCTTAAGCTCGAAGTGACACTCGTTGGCCTTTAGAATTCTAATGTCGAGTTCCGTTTTGTGTTAGAGGTTGACCCAAGTACTCGAAATGTTTCAACCTTATGAAGTGTATTTCTACGTTTATAATATTATTTCTATACTATTCTCCCATGTAATATGCATTCGTTGATATATTACGGTTTTCGTCACTGATACGTCACATTTCGACCTTTAACAACTATATATTCATAGATAATTGAATTTTCCTAAACCCACAGCGATATTTATGCCGCAGTGCACGGCAGATCAGCCTTTTAGATTCCATAACACAATATATACTCACTGTTTTTTTATTAATATACTTTTTTTCGACTTAAGAAAACTTAAGTTAGGTATATGCATTTGAACACGAGGACGACCACGTTTGAGTTTGCTTCTACTAAAGGACGTCATTGAGCTTGCAGTGTTGTGGACCGCTTGCATTGCAACTTTCAAGTGACTGAAAACACGTTTAACGATAGTTCCCTTAGGTGTAGCTCTTGATTATTTGCTTTTAAATTCTGTGTACAGTGCATCGTTTCGTACAGACTATAGTGAGCATTTGAAGTCACATGTAGGACTTTTTAATTTGAATTTGTAGTTTGTTTATATGAGTCGGAGCAAATTTTTCTGGGCATAGACTAATAATAGTAGTTGAATTTAATATTTTTACAAAATAATAACGAAAAAATCTAGCGCAGTAAAGTTTAACGATTAATTATAATAGTGATGAAATCAGTGAATATAATATTTTTAAACATTGGTATCGTTGCTGTAATTTTAAAAATATAATATGTGATTACTCGAAAACTATAATGTCATGTGCCCATTTGTGTTTTCAGACTACAACCAGTTTAGCAGAATGACAATGGACGTCCACCAGCACAGAAACGTGACGACGGCCGCGTCCTCGTCGCCGCCGTCGCGGTACTCGCCGCCAGTGGCCGCCGGCATCGCGCAGCCCGTACAGACATCGTTGCCCGCGGCTGTGGTCGCACTGCACCAGAGGCCGCAGAAGCGAAGTTTCGACGTGGCGTTCCTGATGGCACCGGACGACTTGAGCAAGCGAAGACCGCGGCCACTGCAGGCCACGCAGCCCATCGCCCGGTCCGCGTTCACCAAAGTGTCGCCGGACCCGCCGTCATCGCTGTCGCCTGCGTCGTCGCCGGCCACGCCACCTCCCTCGGATTTCGCCGCTTACATGCACCACGGACAGCTCCACCACCAGCAACATCAACAGCTCCTCTCACATCACCAGCCGCAACAGGAGTGCAGCCTCAGCCCACCACTGCCGCCGGCCGCGGCGCACTTTATGTCACCGTTTCCGCTCGGCTTCCGGTCGCCGTTCGCGCTGATGATGCCGCCCCGGCCGCAGCCCACCGCGGTCGGCCATAAAGACTATCAGTCGCCACTCCAACCACCGCCGCCGTCGCACCACCACCATCAGCAGCAGCAACAGCAGCAACAGCAGCAACACCATCACCAGCTGCAGTCGCTGCCGTCGCCTTCGCCCCTGCAGTTCGGGCAAGCGGCTGCTGCAGCGGCGGCCGTGGCTGCGCTCCCGGCCATGCTGTTGCCCGCGTCGATCGCCGCGGCCGCGCTCACGTTGCCGTCGCAAAACGTGTGTGCCAAGTGTAACGTGAGCTTCCGCATGACTTCCGATCTGGTGTATCACATGCGATCGCACCACAAGGGCGGCGACGGTAACAGTGGCGGTGGCGCCGGTGGCGGTATCGGCGGCGGCGGCGTCGGCGGAGGGTCGTCGGCGGGCGTCGGTACAGATGCCAAGAAACGACGGGACATGGACAAGCTCCGGTGTCCGGTGTGCGACGAGAGCTTCCGGGAGCGGCACCACCTGACGCGGCACATGACCGCCCATCAGGACAAAGAGGGCGACCGGCTCGACGACGAGGACGACGCTCCGATGCAGCAACAGCACCACCAGCCGCTACAGCACCAGCACCAAGGGGCTAAATGACGTAAGGCGGCCGCGGGCGGACGGAGGCGCAACGCCTCGTACTCACGCTTTGCGGACGATCATCGCGTCTAGACGCCCCTCCTCTCTCATCGCCACTCATACGTCCTTCCCTCCCCGCCACCGACCACCCACCTCTTCCCAGCCACGTTGAGCGAATCTCATTGCTCGTCCGTTAAGCGTACGTTACGTCATATTATCACGATTCAGTGTAGGTGCCTCGAGTCACTGCAAACGGTGCGCAGCGGTAAATGTTGTTCGAATGGTGTGTTGCGTGAACTTTCGTCGTAAGTACACGAAAAATCTAAAGCCATACACATATTATTACATGTCCTCACGCGAAGATCTCTCCGGTCAGACGACCCTTGTGTAAACAGGGTGTATCACAACGATCTGCTACATTCAAATGTAATTTTAATGTAAAACTGTCATATCTCCACGATACACCGCGTATATATAATATTATATAATATAGATTTATCTGACTAACATGTATTTACACGTATTTATGTCTTAATTGATTTATTGGGGTTTTTTACGAACAATTCATAATCTTATCTTTAATTCAATAAAATATTCGAAAATACAAACCAAAGTGAAATTTTAACGAAGATCGGACTATATATATTCTGGTGTCCTGTTACTGAAGTGTTAATCATATAATATAATAGTTCTTAGAATACATTGAAATCATCGATATAAAAATATTGTATGTATAACCTAAATATAGAGACCAATATATAGGTACCAATATTAACCGTGAATGTATTACACTAAATAATATAGGTGTATTTAGGACCTTTTTAAATGTATACCCAAATACCCATCCAAATTTCACACAGATCTCGTTATATTATAGTTAATGAGATTTGTTTTATAGAATTATAATATTCACAACAATTGTAATGTATACCTACATAGTTGTTTCTTTTCACATGTTTTTTATGTTATAGAATCGTGTAGCTTAACGCGAATTCGCGTTCAAATAGGATTAAAAATTAACTACGACCAAGACGGCTATAATAATTTTCAATTACTTTGCATGGATAATATGTATATTTTTTTTTTACTCGAATTCGATTTTGGCCGGTCTTGTAGTTTTCTTTTTTTATACAGCATATATATGTATACACTTTACCCTCTAATGCGAAAACAAGGGTGACCATTAGGGTCGACAAAAATGACAAATGTCCATACAAATCATAGTCGAATACGAGTAATAATTAACCGTGTCCACGAGGGTTGGTTGAGGGGTGGGAGAATTTAATTCTGTAATGGGGTCCGATAAATAGATTAAAATGCCCCTTTGGCCTTAATAAATATTGTCACGTGATCACTGTTTGTATAATTTTAGTATTAAAATTAAATGGACCGAAATCAAATGATAGCGATTTTAAAATTCATTTCTATAATATTACATCTGTAGGACTACCTATTCACGCACTACATTTTCCCTACGTGGTATTACGTTATGACGTATGTAGTGAACTCGTTAATACTGTATAGATGCGTGTGTGTGTGTGTATTATCATTGTTATTAAATTTTTGATAAATTGTAAAATATATCCAGTTAGTCTGTATATCGTTTTATAATGTCTCGATAATATTAGGTTCCATATCCTCTGTTTATAAACAATACATATTAATTAGCTACTATTGAATAAATGGTTCATAATATTTTAAATTAAACTAAATTAATCGAGTGTGTCAATATAATAGTAATTATGTTTAAGTGTATTTTCTATTGTATAAATATTATTTAATCTAAATATTGTTACTGAAATTAATCGTTATTTAGCGTTTTACTATTTCCTATTTTGTTTTATGTTAAATTGTGTTTCTATGTATCATATAATATAACCATTAGGTACATAACATAATTTATTATTATATCTTCTTTTTGCTATGCATGCATAGAAAGTCAAGTGTCTGAATTGTTATTCGCTAAATTATTGTTAGTATTGATTAGAAAAACCTGCTGATAATATTATTTAGAACTATTGAATTAAAATAAATAAAAGTTTTAATATCTAAATTTGTTATTTTTATGTACCTATTCCTATTTAAATTTCACGTAAAATAATATTGTATCGTCATTTCCAATCATTCCTTTACATTTCCTTTGTTTATAGTTTTATACGAAAGAACTTACTTGTGTTAATAAAGATTAAGGTAAATATTAAGTAATTTAAAATATTTGGAATTTATATTCTTGAGTTATTTTTTATTAATTAGTCACAAGAATAATGACTTTATTATGCGCATAATATAATGAAACTATATAAATAAAAAAATATTAAATGTTATCAAAATTTATGAAAATAATTCAAACATTTCAAATGCCTATAAATAAAAGCTTATCTAAATATTTTGAAAATGTTATTCTGTATAGAAAATTATATTTGATTAAAAGTGGAATGATTCACTTAATATTTTTTGAATTACAATAAAATAACTAAAACTGTTCAAGGATAAATATTTATTTTACGCGTCTAAAAAAATTCAATAAAATTATTCAATGTTTTCAAAATTAAAATTTCAATCATTTATAACAATAATGAATGCTTATGCTAATATTTCCAGTTAAACATTTATGCGGAATCATACAAGCTTTTAAGTCAATGTACCTTCATATCACCATAGGTTCGCGGTTTTTTTTTTAAATGTATCTCTTAATTTAAACCTAAGTATAAAAACAAATGGACGAAATTGTCGTAATTAATCATTGTAGTGATTTCCCTAAAATTCAAAATTTAATCAATTCTTGTTATTTAAAAATTGTCAAACAACATACATCTGAGCAATCTGGAATGTTACCTAAACAAGAATAAATTGGCCGAAAGACCAAACTTATTTAAATTAAGTTAATTCAGTTTAGAGTGTCTAAACTGTGGCTCGATTAAAACACTTAAAAACCAAGTTACTTTAATAAATGTACTTATTGTGCTAAGTCATATTAAGTAGTATGTAAATAATTACAAATGAAGTTATACTTAAAAAAAAATTCAAGCACGCTCATGTTGAGAAGCTTTAAATAGGTGCTTCGAAGCTTGAAAAATTTTCGGTAAAAGTTTCGTTGAGATAAGATTTCCGATGTATGGAGACACTACACTAAACTTAAGAGAGGTTGTTTAATAATAATAAAAAATAAACTTTGTAACACAATCACATTCCTCATTTCTCTCAAGATCAACTTTAAATTATAATCAATTATATTATTCAACGTATTATTGATAATGCTATAAAAGCTTAAAAATCGAGTTTTTCTAATTTAAAATACCTAATAATTATACATAGCGCAGGCTTTAAATAGATATTTTATTATGGTTGGCAAATTATTACTTGTAAAATTGTATCAATATGAAACGCCATAATTTATAGAATGCGTTTATAAAGATACATTTAAAAAAACGTATTAAGTAACTTTAAACGCCAATAGGTAAATATAACCATAATATTATTTTAATAATCACCAATACATGATATCAATATTCTAAGTACGAATAAAATAATTTAAAACGAGTCAAATATTTACCAACGGACCATATTCGAAGCTTTAAGTACTCTACTACTACTACCATCATTATACGTACAATGGCACAATGCTGTTTATAATATAATAATATAAAACGAGACGTAATACCCATACAATACAGTAGGTGTCGTACCCTGAAAACTTCTAGCGAAACAACCACTAAATATACGATAAGCCAAAGTTCAACTTGAACATTTGTTGTTTTTATTGCGATCTTCCCACTATACAATAATTTATTTTTAAACCATGACAGGTTCAATTTTTTTTTTATTCATCTCCGAACTAAATCGGGTCCCCGGTTGATCATAAAACAACAGTGCGTTATTATTATTACTTTGCGCGAGTTTTTCGCTTTTCCATTGAATGTATAATTTGTTCACGAATACCCGTACGGACGTCTTATAAAAATGCAAAAATCAAAAATCCGTCGTAAAAAAAAAAATGTATAATAATATAGAAACTTCGAGTTTTTATTGTCTCGTCTCATCCGAGGGTTAGAGGAAATATCTTATAGACCGTCGTAAAAAAAAAAAGCAAAATAAAAAATAACACGCGCATTCTGCCGTCGCTGTCTATCTGTGGCTGGCGCTCTCCGGCCGTCTCTCATTTCTGTCTCTATCGCTCACCCCCCACTCTCTGTCGTTCGCCCCTCTCACTCCCTCTCTTATCATACGCCATCCATATTGACCGAGGGCACCGAGAAAGCCCTAACGACTATTACCGCAGATGACCATAAATCACGTATATAACCCCCGCGTTCCTTCGCATATTTTTCCGGAGAGCGCGAGAGGGGGGAAAAAATGATGGAGAAAAAAAAGCGAAAGACTTACACACTCACACACCCGTGCCCGCACGCAAGTCCTTAAGGTTAGTCCTCAGACTGCCGAGTGTAATATGTGCGCGTGTGTACGGTCGATCTCGCGCGTATGGCGCGGGGTAGGGAGGTCAATAAAAGTGGAAATCTACAAGACGGAGCCTGGCGGCGCTATTCATGGTGGCCGGAACGGATGACGCCCCGCGCGTTATGTGTGTTATATCCTTCTTCTCCTACTCCTCTTTTTTCTCCCGCCGCCGTACAATACACAAACAGCCCACCATACCGCTGCCGTCTTAACCTTACCCGGACGCCGCCATTGCCAATGGATGTATATACGCACACTGCAGCACACACATCATACTATATACATACACGTATACATACGTACACGTTTATTATTATTATTATTATTATTATATGATATATATGTGTGTGTGTATTATATATCCTTGTCCGATATAATACACAGCCGCGGTACGGGCTGTACGAGTAGATAACAGCTGGAAATATAAATCCCTCTGAGAGGAAAAACAACCCCTGCCGCCGCTGCCGCCGCCGCCGCGCCAAGTCGACAAACCGCGAGTGGTTTCTCGCGCACACGCTTTTAAAAGATTTATTAATAATACGACATATCCTCTTATATATATATATATATATATAAGTTTACGACATAATATATATATACCCCCGGCCACCGTATTCCGATTCTGAATTGTACCGCACGAATAACCGCATCATATTGCTGTAAATAGTCACGGGTTTCGGAATACAAAACTTTACCTATCTATATAATATATTAATATATACAGTGTAAAGTTTCCTGTAAGCATATTATTATATGAAACGTTTGTTGTACAATTCGATGTTTTATCTTTTTTTATAACTATTGCAATTTAAAAATATACATATACACGGTATAACGGATTGCACGATTTAATTATTTATTTAAAAGTGCTCGGGGTGGTTCGCTTTAGAAATTATTAAAAGCTCTCCCAAAATTATAATAATATTTTTTTTTTATGTTATTTTAATTGGCTCATTTTGTGTAAAAAGATTAAATCAAATCTCCGGTTATGATTATATCCATTGTATCTTAAGAAGTAATTCCCCCCTTTTTGGTTTGCTTATAAATAACGTGTTAACAAATTGCACGTTTTTGTAAATAGTATGATTGTTATCACTAATTAGTCTGTTAATTATGAAAGAGAGTTAAAAAATAAAACAACAACAGATATTTATATAATAAGAATAAATTAATAGTTCAAAGATTGTTTGATTAAAATTGTTAATATTTGTAATTTGTATGTTCAATATTTTGTAGTTACTAAGCATATTGTGTAAATGACGAGTATATTAGTGCTTATATTTTAACGAAAGTAAAGTCAATTGTAGTATAGTACAAATCATTTTAAAAGCATCAGCCTAACAGTATCAAAAGTACCTTTGTGTTTAAAATTTAAATCGATCACGGATATCTTACTTAAGCTAATCTTATTTCAACTAATACAGTTTAAAATTCCTTTTTTAAACCTATTATATATGAGTATATGACTGTTAATAATAATATTACACTTTAAAGATCATGAAGATTATTGTTTAATCATAATTTCAGATAACGAGAATAATATTATGTTTCTTGTATTATAATATGCTATTACCTAAAAATATAATGTAATTACTAAAAATGATATATCAAACTGTTAACTAATAACAGCTAATTAACTAAATATTCTACATTTGTACCGAACTAATCCATACAATTTAGAGATTTGTTACAAGATAAATATAATATATTATATTTGTCCTCGTAGGTACGTAGGCAGTAGGCACTATAACATATTAATATATATTATCTTGTATCTAAACATATTTTAACTTGTATGTAGTCCACTTTTAAGTTTTATGTAGATTAAAATGTTTTCGTGTTAAAAATAAAGGAAAACATATACCACTGTTGAAATAGAAGCTCGTATTATCTACTGTAGTATATGCAATCAGGTATACATTATTATAAGCTTGTCATTCTCTCTTATTTTTCTTTTTATAATATCGCGTTATTCTAATAATTTTTAGGTATGGTACTTAAAGGAGACATTTGGATGCAGACACAAGTATTATTATAATTTATAGGTACCCTAGGTTCGTCTTAACTACTTATCATGAATAGAAAATATTGAGAGAAATTATTGCTTTACATAATACGAGTCAGTGGCGTCATTTCAGTTTTTGAGAGGAAAGGACAAAAGTTTTGACCGGCTTATAAAAAAAAAAAAAAAAACCACTCGCTAACAATCACATTTTTATCTCAATATAAACAGCCTTAGTTTTTACCATGGTTGAACTTGGAGGGGATGTAGCCCCCCAAAAATCGAAGGTAATACTTTATACTTGTGTATAGAAAGGGATGGCGAGGGCGAAGCCCCTGCAGGTCATTTTACATTGGATTATTATAGCCCCCTAAAAATTCAATCAAATGTCCGCCTATGCTTCTTACATAATTGTATACATACTGGGGTAGTAACTAGTAGCTATTATCACGGTTATACTCTAGGCATAAATAAAACATTGCTTTGAGAGATAACAATGACTAAAGAATACATATATGATATATAATATGTAGAGGGATACCCAATATTACCTATTGGCTATTGCCTATTAGCATTGAGTATATATAGTATTATATTATAGTATATTATATTATAGGCTATATTGTATATTCAATGCTATTAGCTACTATAATATGATGACTTATTTTGAATGGAATTTTATCTCAATTTATGTCCTATTTGCGTTAAATATGAGTATAAAGGTATTTACAAAAAATAAAACCAAACATACCAAAACTAGCACATACCCGGCCCGACAGCGGCCCGCTAATGACAAGGGGGCAAATGCTCACCGTGCAGCCACTCCCTCCCAAGACGCCACTGATACGAGTTGTACGTAATATTACTTATTAATATTATTGTAAACGTCATCTCGTCATCCGAAAGATAAATATTATGTTACTTAGGTAGCTGAAGTTTTTACTATGGACCACTACAACACATGCATGCGGAGGAAATAAAACACATTTTATGGCTGCGGATACGGAATCGTAAGTTGATAATATCATATTATATAATTATTGTAAAAAATTGTGTGCGTGTAGGATAAAAGGTATTGTTTATAATAACTTATCATAACAATATTGTGTTTATTATATATATATATATATATATATATAATATAATAATATATCGTACGTGTATTATTCTTACTACCTGTGGTTATTGTCTTAAATGTTAGTTTGTAATCACGAAATTCAATCGCGCGGACAAAAATAAATATCATTTTGGAAAATGATCTCGTTATTATTGCTATTATTATTTTTTAGTCGTTAGATCATTTCACGATTTTCACGCATGTATAATTTATATAATTATAGATTCGTAACTGGTTGTAGAATGTGTATTATTGGTGTACGAGTGATTAATAATTGCAAACGAACAGCAGATTTGTCGGTAAAAAAAAAAACACCGGTTTACCGCGAAACTTTGGCCCGGCTGAACGGAGATATATCGTGACAACCGTACTATGGACGTATAGGCGCCGGAAGGATGGAGAGGTGACGGAAGTTCCGACGCAAGGTATATTATAATATATACAGCCGCAATACAATATAATGGCGATAACAATAATGCAATAACAGTAAAGTAACGATATATATCATCGTGTAATACAGAGAGGTATATATTATACGCGTCATATATAGGCGACGGACAATACGCCGGAAAACAATATACAATAATAATAACAGTATTAATAGTATATTATATAACGCGTATACCTTGAGCATACATTATATTATACACGACCGAAAAGAGCCAACACGGGAAACCGGCCATTGTGCACGGGGTTAAGCCGTTACAAGGTCCATTGTGCGCGAGCGCCACCGCCGGACGAGCCACCGCGGTGGGTGGGAGGGCGGCTATCGAGGGGAGGGGACACCTGTCGACCGTATTCGTTTTTCCGCCCGCGGCCGCCATCGTTGTGCCGGGCTATACGTTATCGGTCGTCCCGGAAAACCCGATGAAATTAATAACCGTCCGCCGGTTGCTGCGGTCTTCCCGTCCGGCGTCGAAATCGCGAGAGTCCGATCGGGGGGGGGGGGGCATTGTTGTTATTATATTATATTGTGCTCACACTCCCAGTGACACGGCCGCCGCCGCAGCTATGACAATAAAATAATATTATATATAATATGACTACACACACACACACACACACACAGTACGGGCGCTCATACGTATAGTATACCGCAAATATAATGTATAACGACGTGTACGTTGCAATAATAATATAACGACGTAATACAATCGCGCGGAACAGACGAGGGCGGTATACTCGTACTGTACGCGTATAAATAAAACATGACCGGAACGAGTCGACTGGGTTTCCGTCTATTTGCACAAAGTTCGCCACAGCTCGCCCTCCCCCTGCCCGCGCCGGTACGGTGTACGGTGCAGCACTGTGGTTATATATATACGTTTATATAGTTGTATTATAGGCCACTACCCCGGCGGCGGAGTTGCAACGCGCGTATTATACCACACCCCCGCGCCCGGACCTGCGCCTAGGCGGAGTGTTAGTTTTCCTATATCGTTGCCGCCGACGGAGGCAATCCGGAAGCGACGTGACGTTCACCCCCCCCTCCCCTGCTCACATGCCACCACGGACGAACCTACACGCACGCGGTGCATACACACACACATATTATTCCGCGTACGAATAATAATAATAGTTTAGTCACGGCTGTCGGGTCGCTCTCCACAACGACGTTACATATTTATCCGGGTCCGGCCGCTGCGAACAATTGGGAGTCACATTATTATACGGCCGAGACCCCACTGCAGAAATCGGTTTCCGACAGTGGTTTCGATATTCGGCCGGGCAGATGTGTCCAGGGCCAGGCGTCCAGTGTGCGCATATATAGATATGGTACACCGACGGTTTGATATAATATTGTGTTATTATGTACGCCTTAACGAAGAAAATATGAATTTTGGTATATTATAGGTAGAGCGAGACGTTATCGTACTTAAGATATTATGATGGTATGGTAAGTCGAGACAACTTTACGACGATCCGTGTAAATTTCGACAGTAGTTCGATTTTTGTATTTATAATAACTCGCAGTGAAAATATTTTTAATGATTAATCAGAGTTAAAAATATATACTGAACATAGAAACGTAATATTATTTTAGTTGTAATATGATTTTAAACATCATGAAACGTGTAAACTGAAATTTGAATGTCTAGGAAATATCAAAAACATATTAATACACGAAAGTTTCTAGGTAATGTAAAACGTTTGTTGCAGATAAAAATTTGATTAAACCTATAATATTTTTTAGTTATAGGATATATTTAAATAAATAAATACATTATGAGAAACACTCACTAAGTGATAATAATTAAACGATAATAAGTTGGTAAAGATAAAAGTACAATTTAATATTATATTAAGTATGTATAATATACATACTTATTATCTATATTTTATTGTAGCCATATCATTTTATATTATCTATAGAAAAATAAAATCTTAAATTATAAATTTAAAAAAAGTAAAATATTGAAAACTTTTTTAATTACATAGGAGGTCAGTTGGAAATAGAATAAGTGTATGAAAATCGCTTTCAGCGTCAGACCACATGGATTACTGGATTACATAAACTATGGACATGTATTTTTCAGTTTTCTACATACGAGTATATTATATTATTTGAATGCATAGCCAGATGGTTGTTGTATGTGAAACGCTTTTAAGATATTGCAATATAAAGAAAAATAACTATTCGTATTACAAAAATGTATGTTTATTTTTTTAAGGCACTTTTTCGGTTCGCACTTTATGCAGCAGTAAAAAAGCTCTACAAGTTTCATATTGTATTTATGAATAAAAAAAAATTAAATTAGGGAAACGTATTTCAAACAACAATTTTTATTTAATTTTTTTTTTAACGAATAACCAAGAAGATATTTATTTTTGAGAAAATTATATATAAAAAAAAATATAATTACTCGTTGTATAATTTGTATTCAAATCTAGTCTCTAATAGTATAATCTAATCTATAAGTCTAAATGGAAGTTTATTCAAACTTTGACTAGAACGATATTTTGAAAGAAAAAACTTATAATTATAAGACTTTGGAATGTATAATCCATCAAACCCGTGTAATAAATAATATCGATAATAGTTTGATGAATAAAAACTTTTTCGTGCATTTGTTTGTAACCCAATATTTTGCATTATATAAATTACTGACCAAGGAGAAGTCGAAATTCTTACATCTAAAAAGCTAAAAACTTACGAACATGCGTGTTATGTATGTATATTCGTGTCAGTACGATTATTTTTCTTAGTAAAGCCAATAAATTTGGTCGAAATCCTTCGATGAACGGGCAAAGCGTCCGCCGATCTACACAAGACGGTATATATTATATATATAGTATCGCATTTTACCAAATACAAACGTCCACTTGTCACACGATAAATTTCAACTTTTTTTCCCGCCAAATTGCGTCAAAACTTTTCACTCGTTTTTTATTCTCTCTCGCTACCACCACCACTACCGCCATCCGTGCCGGAGACCATAGGCTACTTTAGCTTATTGTCTGTAGAAAAAGTAGCGGAGTGTGGGATACGCGAAAAAAAAATGATTAAACTCGGTTCGGTGTCAACTATGTACTACAGCTTAATGTATATATACATATATACAGAAGTTGTTTGTATACGTACATATAACCGACTATACAGAGTGACACACACATCCATATATATATATTTATAAAAATATAGTAGTGAGAGAGGTGTACAGCGGGGCTTATAACAATAATAAAAATAAAAAGGGCCACGCCAATATGGCAGTTTGTTGTCGCCAACGGTTCTCTCGTCGAAAAACAAGCCAATTCCATTTTCCAAATTAAATCTCGTCCGATGATATACGGCCGGCTGAGGCGTTGCATATGGCGGCGGGCGACCAATCTGGCTAAAGTGAACTCGAAGCGTACAAAAGCTCCTAAATATACTTACGCAAGCGCTTGCGCGCACACACGCGAATCGTTAATAATTTAATATTATTATCGCACATAATACATAATATTATGATATTATGGCACGATAGAATACTGAATAACTAACAAAACCACTACTTTTGAAATTGAAGTCTGGAACCAAATGAATGCAGCTGGTTGCTGAATGTGTGTTGTTTGAGAAGACGATTGTAAACAGATCCTCTACAATAGTATAATAATAAATTATTATATATTCGTTTGCAAAAAATCTCAGTGACCAAACTCCGCGTAACCGTGATCAATGTCCCAGTAGCGTTATCATCTAACAACTGGATCGTGGAGGAAGAGTCTTCGATCTTTTTTTGCCTAGCGAAAAAATCATTATCATAATTAAGGTAAAATAAAAATTAAGTAAGTACTTAAAAAAGCTTCAATTTTATTATTTTAATACTTATAGTAATAATAGTAATAACTATATTTTTTAACGGATTCTGGTAAAGCTTTTTTATTTATAAAAACGTTGATAGACAAATTATTTATTGGTTAATTAATTATGATCCTTTAAAGTTGAACAAAAACTTAAATGGTTTTAATTGAAAAAATTGAAATAAATTTTATTTACTAGAGCAAAATATTTTTTATAATGTAATTTTATTTACACTTAATCAGTAATCTAATGAAATACAGACAAAAAAAAAATTCAATTTTGGGATAAATGCCTATAAAATAGTTTAGTGAATTACACAACTTATTTTATAATTTTTGGTTAAAATAAAAATAATTAGCTATTTTTGCCCAACACATAATGATAATCTTTAAATTTAATACTGACCTATTATTAAAACTAATAAAAAAAAAAAATGAGTTCTCCTAAACACAAATTTGTTATGTTGTATGTTTGTAAGACAGAGATAACACCGCGCAAGTGTGACGAGGTTCTTTTCGGTTTTTAATTTTTTATCCTATAAATAGATTTAAAAAAAATAGTGAGACCACATCATTATAAAATAATAAATCGTTGACGCGTATATAAAATTTTGAACCTTGCACATACTTTATATTAATCCAATATTATCCGATCTTATACAAATAAATATTGAACACGCCTTTACATCGCATCCTATTATATATTATTATGATGTATTTAATCCTCGATACTCGAGTACTAAAATTTGTTAGTCACGTCGATGACTATGATGATGACATTATTCCGGGTTATATGACTTATGTAGTCAATCCGATTCGGCTTCAGTCGTAAATCAGTATCAATTACTCCTTTTGCACGGCGGCGGCGGTGGTGGTGGCGGTAGACAGCCACCCCAGCATCCATAAATCCGGATTTGGGGTGCGCGGTGTGACGAGGGTTGTAGATGTGTGTACGCGCGTACGTGTATATATAATATAAGGGAACTCAAATTGAATCATACGCTCTGGCTGACTGATGTTCCGTTTATTCAAATGGACCTTTGTGATGGTGTGTGCTATGCCAGTCGTGGTTTATCTGACCCATCAAACATCACCTTCGTCCCCTTTTCATCTGGAAAAAAAATAAAATATCAAGATCACTCGTACGCAAACACTTTTTATATATAAATTATATATACATATTTGTATGTGTATGTGTTGTATCCGGTTGATACGCACACTCATATATATATTTATACGCGATAAAAAAAATCACAGTAAAAATATACAGGATATTACATTATGGTCAGGATTTGGCTGAATCATGATCAAAGTCACTTATATATTCGAATCGGAAACATCTTGGATTGACCTTTTTTTTAAACATTAAATCACTACAAATGTGACGATAAAACCATGATATATATATTATAATAATAATAATAATCCATAAACGTAAGCCGCCTGCTTCTTAGAATTATCGAAATATCGAAAATATAAAAATAATCTGTAAAATACTGTTTAGGTACTGTCCGTTATAGAAAAACGGTTAACACACGTAAACCTCAGCCATACGAGTAAATAATAGGCGAGATAAAGTTTTTACTTTTTCTCAAAGGGAACAAATCATTTTTTATTTTATGTTTTAATGTTGTATAAGTTATTTGTAATGTGGGCTAGTGTTTAGTTGTAAGATACACACTGCAATCCAAATATTCATTTTAAGTATACTGGTACTGTATTGAAAAAATAGGAATTATGTAAGTAAAATATAAATATATTAATGTCTTTATAAATTAATGTTAAATAATTAAAACTATGATAGGTGTTTTGGTTTATTTTTAAGTAATGCATGAAAAAATAAAAACGTTAAAAAGTTCTCAAAAAATGTTTAAATTGTATTAATATTCTTAAATAAAAAATATTAGATTTTTGTAAAAACTTTGATCAATTTTTGTAAGTTATATAAATTATAATAAACAGACAATAATAGTAACTAACAATAAAATAATTTTTTTTTTTTTTTTGATTTGCTCAAATATACATACTTAATATGTATGTTGGTGTAAATATGTGTATTAAACTTTGGTACAGTAAGTATACATTTTGATATTTTTTTCCTGATTTTAAATGTCTTTATTATTTTAAAAATATTTAAAATACACCTTAATTTGTAGAACTTTTATAAAATATAATAAATAAAGTAACACAAATTAATCATTTAGAATTATTTTTCAATATTGATTGTTATTATAGATAAGAATTAAAATGATATATGCATTTGAAATATGAACATACATAAGTACATAACTTTTAAGTGTCCATTAATCAAGTTTTACTGTAGCAGGGGAACAAAAAAATGCTGACTACGAAGTACGAGTATCCGTTAGAAAAAATAACCCAATTTACTTTGGAAAAAATAATATTTAGCAAAATACACATTCTTCCAATTTCTTCTTCATTCATCGAATTTTTAAACTTAACTAGTCGTAATGTTTGTTTTGCCTAAAATAAAATACAAAGGCTTTTTTTTATTAGCTTTTAGTTGATAATATTATGAAAGTAATAATATTAAAGGTTAGCTTGTAAAAAAAAAAAACTATTCCTTTTTATATTTTTTGTTTCTGATGGACATTTTGTATTATATGTCTATTCAAATTTCAAATCATCCGTTTGTCCTCGAATTAGCAAAATATTCAAATTATATTATATATAAGTAAATAAGGAGTAATGATTCACAGTGGAGTAAAGGATCTTTATAAAGTATGAATTAATAACTCAGTTACCTGATCTAGCTATTGTTTGCCGTGACAATGTTATACTTGTTATATTAATATTAAATAAATATTTAAAAAAAGATTCCCTATAATATAGTATTATGTAATTTTTTTTTTTTTTTTATTACACACGGCACATTAAATCTGGTACATCCGTAAAGTCATCACTCAACATTTTGGCATATCCAATAATTCTAATAGCCTAACCGATATCCGAAATATTTGGCTACTATTCAAAATACATACCTGTCACACATGATAGTGTGCTAACGACCACATTTAACGTAACGGGTTTTCGATTCATGTGTTAAGAGATTGTTGGGGACCTCTTCGTCATAAAAGTCATACAGTGGAAATGACGATAGCATGTAAAAAGATTAAAAAGTATTCTTATGTGTGTTGAAATTGGTCCAAAATCGTGGTTTTGAATCGACAAAAAGGGTGTTGTTTTGCAGTAAGCAACATTTACGCACATCGATTGAATTCACTGTTTCTTTTGCTGTTAACACAATAGCACTTGGGCTTAATTCATTCATCATTGTATATATTTGAAGCAATATTTAATTTTTTTTTAATGTTCTTTTTAATGGACAGCAATGTCACTCATATTTATTACCATATTTACTCATTATCATCAATTAATTTTATGAATGACTTAAAATTTAAAATACTTTTATATAAACATTAAATTATATAAATCGAGTCCAATTAGAAATAATTTTACAATTTAATTCATTAAAACAATAATTTGCTACAATATCCTGTGGTGCCTTAGTGAGGGAGACGAATTGGATATCCAATAGTTTCTTTGGTTTATTAAATTTTACTTGATAACATATTTAACTGTAGAAATCTAGAAATGTATGCTTTAAAAATCTGAAGTTTATTTACATGTATTCAACTATTTCTTAGATGTTTATCAAATGTTAATTTTATTACATTAAGTTTATAACTCATTAAAATAATTTACAGTGAATTAATAAATAACATATTACGAGATAAATAAATGCATAAAGGTATAGTTATTAGACATCATGGCAGTTATTTATTTATTATTATTTTTTTGTAATTGTACAATCTGTAAGTAATAATTTTTACAATAAGTACATGTGATTTGAATAGTAAATTCAAAACAATTTAATTTAATAGATACGATAATATAAAATTAAATTTATTATATTGAGGCACTAGTTGTGGGAAAAGAAACCATTCATCGACGGAACTTCGTGGAAAATTATACTTATACGTTATACTGAAAAAACATAAATGACAACACAAATAAAATATAATATGTCGATTTTCTTAAAACTCGTATAAATTACACAATTATTGTTACGGAATATTCGTGTTATATAGTGTTTTCTAAAATGTCAATTTTATCGTACATGGTTATAATGATTGACGATTATGATTGTTGATTTTAATCCATAATATAATTTATGCTTTTAACCATATCATCATAACATAATATAACTAGTATGCATAAGTAATTTTCATGGTGATGGTATTATGTAACTAGTATAGTACTAGACGAATTTATTTTCACGAGTATTATAATTTGCTGTACTTGTATTAATATGAAAATTGTTAACTACTATAAAACCATTAGCTATTTAAAGCGACAGAGAAGTAGTGTGAATTACGTCATTATAATAAGTTAAGAGTGAATTTTTTTAATAAAATTATATTTTTTACAGTTTAATATAGTGGTGTCATGTAGAATTATAATATCCACATAATATGATAAATGTATTGATTTATTGAAGTATGAATGATTCAATAAAACAAATTTGGTTGTTTCATTTGTTATTCAAAAAATGACAAATAAAATTACCAAATTTTTTATTTAAATAAACATTGAGTACAAAAATGTATTTTAACAGTTTTCGTGTTACAATAATTTATATATACACTATAATTTTTATGTAACGACATTTTTTGTTTAACGAAATATTTTTATAAGCCACAACAAAATTAGAATTAAATTTATGTAATTTCTATTTACCTAATAGAACGAATTTTTTTTTGTTTTCCATCGAGACTGTAATATCGAAGTTTCACTGTATGTATATTTAAATTTATAGGTACAGCTAATAAAGTGTTCGCATTTTAGGATGTAAATTGGTACGTAATATAAACTTTTTATAGAATTTAATTATTTTGCAACGATATTTACACAAATGATTCGATTCAATGATATCATAAATATGATATTATGCAATTATATATATACGTAATTAATGTTATTCTATTTTTACATACCTAGATAATATAGATTATAGATACCTACTGTATACATCACAAATATAACATATACATAATAAATAATAATATATAAAATTAATAAAACAAAAATACTATCTGTTTTATTTATTTTATTACAATGTAAATTTTTGTCGATTTAATTTAGATTCTTACAAATGGTAGATGTGAAGTAATTGTCTGTCAACAATGATTTACTTACAGCATTTTATTCATAAATCATTCTAAAAGGCACAGCGAATACCAAATATGTACATAGTAGGTACATATTATTTATATATACAGTTAAAAGCTAAACATTGAGTTTTTTGGTATTTTTATGTTGAATAATCATTCATAATAATTTTTTTTTAATAATAATGCATTTTACTTTGAAATTCAAACTTTATTAATAATAAAGCATCGAATTTAATAACAACGAGTTCAATCGTTAAATAAATCGAGAATAAATTAAAAATTATGGCATATACTATTATAGCCGCTGTGATATTATATTATTATAATTTGTATAACTAAGAAAATATAACGTATGATATTATTTATAGTATTATAATAATATTACACAAAACACATTTATACATATATTCATTTTCATATTGTAAAATTTAACCTTTTGTTTAATGTACATATTTTTTTTTTACAAAATTACTGCTTCAGTGCAACGTTGTCATAATATGTACATAGCTTGTATTGTGTTCATTTGTAATTAAAATGTATAATTTGCTTAATAATAATGATAATAATATTCTGTTTTGTTCCATTGTATGTACCTACAAAGGACAAAAGGTAACATATGAAAATGTACATAAAAATATAAATATATAAGTCAGCATATAATAAGGGTAATAAAGGTATTAATTGCATTATTTATATTCTATATAATATTATATTGCTCCATAGCTGTGTATCACTATATATAACGAAAAAACGTAGCTACTAGTAAGTTTATATTAAATGTTTATATGACACAATATACTGGGTGGTTTTAACTCATTATTTCAAAATGTATTAATATTTTTAAAAACATTTTTAATTTTTTTATCGTAATATTTTTTAAAAGTTTTTACTTTGTTTAAATGAAACCATACCTACATTTTTAATTTCATATTCTTAAGCAGAATATTTTTTGGAGTATACACAACAATCGAATTCGAACGAAGAGTTTATGAGTTATAAGACGTAACCAACTTAAGCGGAGTAGTAGATCAACATTTTACGGAGCATCTCTTTACCTTCCACTCCGCTCAAAATAACTTTAGATACTTATAAATCATAAACTTAAAAATTTAAATTTATCAAAATACTCCGAAAAATATTTGGTTTTAAAATTTGGAATTAAAAATATATGTTGTCATCCAAAAGAAGTAAAAACACTTAAAAAATTATAATGATAATAAATATTAAATAAAATTGCTTTACTTAGACTGTAAATTATATTAATACATTTTGAAATAATAAATTTTGTTTGGTAATAAAATTTCCTTGTTTTTATTTATATAAATCGAAGACAATGTTTGTATGTGTATGTGGTAAGCGATATAGGTATTTTAAACGTTAAATTTTGATGTAAGTATTATTAATATTCGTATGTGATATTTATTACGTGGGTTTTAAAAAATAAAAATATTTGTTTAATAAAATATAAACATAAAACCAAACTATTTTCCACTATTCGTTTCTTATTTACAGTGTGCGCTTCATTCGAGGGTTAATTATTATACAACAAGATTTGGTTGAAAAACTTTTCATGAAAATATATTTTAATTTGAATAACGTCAAATGGGTCATTAAAAATTACAAAATGATTCCAAGATTATTAAATAATCATCCTTACGAATAAAATATTCTATCTACTCTATCTTATGCTAATTTTACATAATATAATTTAATACGTAATCCTTCTGGATAATTACTTGATCTAGTTTTCTCAAATATTTTTAATGTAAATGTTAATTCTGAAACTTTTTCACTTATTTATTTGGACTACAAATTTCACCCTGTATTACAAATTACTTCCTTTTTTTGTCTGTAAATAATTTACATTTTAATGAGATTGTATATTAGGGCTTTTGTAGTTGTGATAATATTATAATATAGTATCATTAAATCTTGTATGGCTTCAACTGACTGGATCTGCGCATTTAAAGATTTATACATTAATATCTAAAATTATTTAATATTATTAATTTATTTACATAGTCATCAAAATATTTATTCTCACCAAAATATCTTTTATAGTTTCCAATACTTACCTACTTTTAAAACAGTTAATTTCGTCCACACAATCGTATGGTGTTTAAAAGCTATTGATTTAATTAAAACTGTTCCCCCCGAATTATACAATTCAGATATGGTATCGAATGTATCTCCACTTATCATATTAGCCGATATTACCATACTTAAAACAGTTAAAACTAGAAACGCTTGATAATAGTAAAAAAATATAAGATTTATGTTATGTTTTTTTAAGAAAATGATTAATGACATAATAATGAAAACTTAACTTAAACGTATGAACATTTTTTTATCATTTTATTTTAGAGAATTTTTTTTTTTTAATGTTAAGAACATTACATACATATATTATACTTATATATTTTTATTTACCGATTATATCACTATTTGTTAGTTTTTTACACTATACGTATATTATATTTAAAATAAACTGTAATTTAAACAACAAAATATTATTGTAAATCCTAGACGTATGCCTGTTTAAATATACAAATAAATGTTAGAAAAAAAGTTACATATTTGTTGGTAGCTTCCTACTAAACTAGGGTTGTTTCATTTCTTTTGAAAATTACAATTACGACTTTAGTTTAATTTAGTTGTGAACATGTACATACTATTATTATATTATAAAGCTTACCATTTTATAGTTTCGAATAACTTTTAACCAAAGTTACATTACATTTGATTTACAGTAGTTACACCAATAATAATGTACGTTTGTTTTGTGGAATTTTCTATATAATATTAGCATTTGAATTGTTATACAAATAAAATTACTTGGAAGTATATTTTCGAAAATTTCGTACTTTTCTGCAGTTGGAGCAATATTATTATTAACATTATTTCGAATACTTAAATAGATACTCTTAGTCGGGTTGAAGAAAGAAAAACGAAAAAAAAAATCGATGGGTAATTTTTTTGTCATCCCTCCGACGTCCTCGGCTACATAGGTATACGAAAATAAATGTACAGTACTACATTTATAATAATATATAATATTATACGCGCGCGGGCTTAAAGTCCGTTCGGTCGACCATAAAATGAATACGAAAATCTGCTCTTCCCCACCGCCCGGACGCGTTCGTTACTATATAATATAATAATATTATCCTTCCGTCGCATTAACACCACCGCCGCGCACGTACACGTAGTTATTTGGACCGGATACGCGCGACGCTGCAAAGGGACAGCGGACGCGGAGCAGTCATCGCCTCCGTCGCCACTCCGCGCAATATTAACCGTATATATATATATATCTAATAATACATATTATTATTATTATTATCATTATGATTATTATGATATGCATACGACTACGGATCTAACGGATAAAAGTTGCGGTAATAATTATATTGCGTTTGTATATGTATATATATCATATTATTATATATTAACTGCAGTCGGTGTGTAGCGCGTCTCTCTGTCGTCACCGTCGTCGTCGCGTCTGTCGCGAGTGTTGCGGCAGCGGCGGTAATCGGTTTACAACACACCGGCGCGCGCGCAAGGATTATAAGGGTGTAAAATGGGTGTGTGGGTCTGTGGGTGTGTACACACACACACGCGCGGAACAACGATAGAGCGGTCGGCAGACGGGCGCCTGGCCATCATATTGTCGCCGTTCCTTCTGTTCGCGTCGGGTCGACGAGCTTTCTATATAATATTATATGTATACCGCTGCGAAATCGCTCGGACGCGTATTTCGATATAATATTACCCACACACACACACACACACATACACACGTGCGCGCGCGGGCGCGTAAACCCATCTCTGTGGGTGTGCGCGCGCGGAGAGCGAGTGTGAAAGAGAGACACACGAAATCGTTATTGTTATCGTCATCCGTTTAAATCGCGGTCGGACGAGGAAGGGGATGACGAGAAGCAGCCGACTTTAAATTATACATATTATTATTATTATTATAATTATTATACACTGGCTGGCTGCGGCGGCGGCAGACGATATTATAAGAGGAGGAGACTCGGTGGAGTATAATATATAATAGTGGCTGTTATGATTATTATTGTTGTTGTTGTTGTTTTGTTTTATACAATATTATTATATATATGCATATACATGTATACACGTTATATTGCATATCGGTCTTATGTATGTATATTTTATAACGCGCGACGATATTGCTCGGTTTTTTTTTTTTAATTCGAATGTGTTCTTTAATCGCGTTCTCCGAAAAATAACGTCTCTTTTACTGTCCGAAGTGCAGTTATGCTGAAACGACATCCGCGTCAATATGATATTCTCTTCTTGAAAATCGCGTTATTCATAATACTCGTTCGCGGCATCGGGACGAGCACTGCGGCAAACAAAAAACATTACGCTCGTAGTAACAATTCGGGAGGACACATATGCATTGCGCGATTAACGATAATATAGTGATACAGTCAGAAATAAGTAATATAATTAGTACGATAACAAGAGTACTATAATAATCGGAAAAACTGCGGACGTCCTTGTATTGGCCATTCTGGTCACAATCAATATTATAACGGGTTGTTTTTTACATATCAAAGAACCAGTGGCATCAAAATGAAATCGAAAAGTTTGAACTTAACGTACTGCTATAATATGCGATTATCGGATACTTGTAAAACGATTTTGTGGAATAGTCATTGTATTAGATCATTATTAACTCTAGGATTTAAATTACATTTTTGGTAGTGTAATTTCTGTTAGAGTTAGTTACGTATAAATGTATAATTAATAAAAATATTAGTAGCGAATTTTAAAAATGCGCACGACATTAAATTATTTGGAATCATAGAATATTTGTAGTTCAACTCGTTCAAGGGTGTCAGCTTATAATGAAAATACCACATTTCAATAAAAATTCAACAGTAAAACGACTTATAATAAATGAACAGTATTTTTAGTTTTGAATAATAAATCACATAATAGTATGACATAACTTATGTGTTATGCTAAATACCTATACTAAAATGTATTAAATTATGCCTACTTTAAATTTAATTGAAATTAAAACTTCTGAGTATTGTGTAATTAAATGTTTTTAAACGAATATAGTAATAGTAACATTATTTTATAAGTAAACGTCATTGAAATTATTGTATGAAATACACAATAGCTTTTCAACTAGAACATACTAATTAATAAACCTTCTAAAATTACTAAAAACTAATAATATGTGACTATAAAATGTAACAAAAATATAAGAATGTTTATTATTAACCATATTTTTTATTTGTTTGTTTTTGTCCAAACAATTATTATAATCTACCTACTATATGGTGTTTTATTTAGTAGATTATTTAATTAACGGACAAAAAAGTATTTGTTTTAGCTATAAATACAATATAATATTAATTTGTTTGATTACATATTGTTTTAATAATGTTATTTTTAAAATGTATAAGTACTAATAATAGTATGTAGGTATATAATTTAAGCTGGCTTATGATTTATGAACATAATATTATGAAAACGTATCGTATAAATGATTTAAATTATCATACTGATAATTGTTTCATGTCATTGAATGCATAATGAAATTTGTAATAATTACGAGAATGGAACACAAGTTAGTCGTCCGGAGTCACATTCAAATGCTAATAGAAGTCCAGTTATCCATATTATAATATTCATGGCGGTCATGTATTTAATGTTCATATATAAATACGAAATACAAAATATGAACAGTTCAATTTATTGAGCAAATACTAAATGTGTAACAATTAACATAGTAATATTGCTTTGATGTATCTGCAATTGATTTGTTGTATAAGCCTCGTTGTGAATGTTAACAAATTAAAATTAATTATTTGATTGTCTACTTTTCCTGTTAAACATACCATTAAACAATTTGAAATTGTTTTTGAATCAATTATTAATGAAAAAAAAAATAAATACACAGTGATTAAAAATTATCATTTTGCTATAGAAATATTTTTAATATTATTGTTATTATTATTCTTATTTAAAAAAAAAAAATTACTTAATGATAGTTTGGGATTATAAGAGTATAAAAATATCATTTAACCAGTATTATTAATTGTTTTATAAGGTAATTATAACTGTGTTTTATATTAATTAGTACCTATACTATATATCATATATACTGTCTCATTGATTTACTGAGTATCATGGTCGTTAATAAATTAAATAAATAAGTAAATAACTTTTATAATGTATAATATATTAATATAGATCAAAATAATTATTCATTATTATACTATCTCTAAATTAAAAAAAAAGAAAAAAAGAGAACCTTAATGAAAAACGTTGGTGAAATTGGATTATGACTGCTAAACACGTATAGATTAAACTTATTAAACCTATATATGTTCTTTTAAGTTGTAATATTTAGTCAAATTAAATAAATATAATTCATTTTTTTAACTCGTTATAGCTTATAATATTATTAAAGGTGTGTTGTATTTCAATGTTTAAATAGAAAACGTTATATTATCATTCCTCAAAAGTACCAAAATACGCATTTAACACACACACACAAATAGAAGAATTGAAATTCTAGTTTTTTTAAATGATTATTGTTTTTTCTATAAAAATTTCTCATCGACCATCAATACATGACTTTTAATTAGTTATAACTTATAGTATTTTTTATTAAATTATGGTTATAAAAGTAAAATAAATTATTATTCATGCATATATACATAATATGAAATTGATTTTCAATTAATATAAAACGATCCAAACTTTTAGGTATGGCTGATAGTACTACAATTAGTAAACGGTTTTTAGAATACTAACGAATAGACGATAAAAAAGGAAGTTAGACTAGAATAAATTGAGAAAATATTACGAAATTGTGTTTAAAAAACAGAGTAATAAGTTATTGGGTTTCCGATAAAGCTTTGAGTTTTAAAAAAAGTTCTAGTAAAGCGGGACTTAGATTATTCTCAGGCATTGAATATGAAGCTGATTCTGGTACTAGAGTTAGTTCTGAACTGGGAATTGAATTAAATAAAGGTACTGAAGACAACACAGGAGAAGATACTTCAGTTGGAGATGAACTTGATAAATATAAATTAATAGCTTGCTGAGTGGGCTGATCAAGATTATGTGTTGATTCTGGTAAATATAATGGGGTAGATATAACAGGAGTAAGAGTTGTGCTGAATGGTTCAGATGTATATAGAATGGGAGTTGAACTATGTACATTCATTGGAGAAGATGTTGTAGGATATGAATTCGTAGACTCTAATGAAGTAGGTGTAGATGATGAAGCTAGAGTAGGATTAGAACTCGGCAAAGTTATTAGGTTATTTATATATGAGGTAGATGGTGTAATACTTGAACGTGGTAACTTCAATAATACAGATTGAGTAAGAACTGTATCCAATAATGGTAACGGAGTCTGTGTAGAAGATAACGCTAACGTAGCAGCTGTACTTGTTAAACGCGATGTTGTGGATTTGGTTGGTTGTTCAGGAGTAGAAGTAGAAATGGGTGAAAGTAATGATGTAGTCGTCGATTGCTGAGTGAGATTTGAATTTGATGAAGATTCTGATGCATAACCATAGGCAGTTGTAGAAATTGAATTCGATAAAGATGACGGAGAAAACAAGCCTGAAAAATTATCGATATTTTGCGATAAATCTGATGAATCAGAATTTATGGAGAGCAATCCATGAGATGGAGAAATTGAGCTGACATGACTTGCATTACTGATCTAAACAAATCATCACACTTAATATTAATTATTTTTTATTATTAATTAAAAATTAAAAGTAGTTATTATAGTGCACCAATATTTGGCAATTTATTTACAAATTTCATAAATGGATCACTTATTATATAAAAAAAATATGTTTACAATGACTCATAGTTATTAAATAAAACAGTTACCTTGAGTTTTTAAAAATAAAAATAAAATTATAGTCTTAAAATTAACTTACTATAATTTACGAGGTTTATTAATATTAATATATTGTACAAATAATAACGTATACATGAATACATACATTACATATTATATAGGTACGGATATTTATAAAAGTTGTGATTGAATTTACGTTATTATTTATAAAAAAAAATAACTATATGACTGATAAAAAATAATGCTTGATAAATTAATTTCAATAGTAGAATGATTTAGCAGCTTTAATCATAATCTCATTTTGACCAATTTTAATGAATTGATTAATTGATTATTATTTATTATACATATTTAAATAAAGAATAATTATAGTACTTTATAATAGCAATAATGAAATTGTTACCTGTGTCTAAAGAAAATATGATAATTAATATTAGAAGTTTTTATAAAAAAAATTAAACATATTATTTTCTAATGATATTCTCCAAATAATTTTTTTTCATATTATATGTCAAATAGGTATATAATGGTAGTTTAACATTTTTTTTAACTCTGCACACAAAATAAAACTAATTTTATTATGTAATTTTGTAGAGATTTATAAATCATTTATATTATATAAATTAATTTGTTTTAATAATATTTCTTACCTTAGTTATCACTTGAAGCATAGCTAGAACCATCAAAATTCTAAAACTTGTCATATTGTGTTATAGTTTCGTCGAAATATCTAATTTGAACGAGTGATGCAAACATTTTTTTAAGGTTTATATACCAAAAATTGTTGGAGATTTGTTATTTATTAAATCACGTTTTTAATTATTTCTTATCATGATATACAAATTAATTTTTATCAAATTTTTATTCATTCGTTATGTACAAAAAATGGATAAATAAATTGCAAGAATACACAATCAGACTTATGTAATAATCGTATGATATTATTCCAACTTCCGAGGTATCACTTTACTGTAATGGTCAATTAAACTTCGCCATAACACTAAGCGCGATTAAAATTTTTTACTATTTAGTATTTACAATAATAAAAAAAATATATTTATATTTTATACTAAAGAAGATCTTTATAGTTTTACTGTTCGAATAAATATCTCTGTCGGAAAATATTTTTTACTATTATGTGTATATATTATATTACATACCATAATATAGTTTGCGAATAAGGTTTAAATGGAATAAAATGTTATTCTCAAAATAATATGGTTCATAAAATATTTTACTGTTAAATATTAATTATATAATTGATTATCTTTATATTCTACAGTAGTTATAAACGACAAGAAATAGCGTAGGCAAAAACAAAGAATAACTGGCCTTAAAAAAAAATTTGTGGTCATATAAACATTAAAAAAAAAAAATCATAGATAATATTACAATATCAATTTCTAGTAAACCAAAAACCTATGTTTACGTTTTATTACACAGCGACATGTGTATAATATAAAAGTATATATTATATTATAATAAATTTCATCATACTATCAAACGGTTTTATTTTTTTCATTATTATTATTTATTATTATAAAATTCGTACGGTGACGGTGCAGAACCGCAGCCGCACGGCGATAATAGCGACGGCGCCGAGCCGGCATATCCTTGCAATCCGAGCCGACACGCAGCCGAAGGTCGGTGCACGTTGAACGACAGCGGTTTCAGCATGACGGGTATCAATTTCGGCAGCAGCGGCCGTTGCGGGGGCACGATGCACGGGGCCGAGGGCGACATGAACTCGGCCAAGTCGGACAGCGACAGACCGCTAACCGACGACGACGGCGCAGGCCCGCCGGACGGACAAGGCGACTGCTGCAGACGTGCACAGTAGGGACAAGGCGGCTGATCGGGAAACGGTGAACACGTACACAGTCGTGCGGGCGCGGGCGCCGGAACTGCTGCAGCCGCAGGGCAGGGGCAGGGGCTGGGGCTCGGAGCCGAACACGGGAGGTCTGGGCAGGACGATGTGGATGCGGTCGGCCAAGGTGAGTACGAGACGGTCTGGTACTGGGCAGGTCCCGTTGCTGACGGGGGGGCGCTGCAAGACGACGGACGGCAAGTGGGTTGTTGTCTGCAGGGCGGGAGGCTGTAAGGACGCGGACGCGGACAGCAGCAATGCGGCTGCCACGATCCACTGCAGGTGCAGCCTTCTTCGTCGGAGTCCGAACGATCGAGTGTTGCACACGATGGTTCTGCCGAGCGACATGTCGACGGGTTTTTGTACGAGACGTACGAGTTCGGCGTTGCCTGGACGGGATGAAAACAATAAAAAAAAAAATAATAACAATCGTTACACAATAGACCAGTGTTTCCCAACCTTTAGTTGCGGCGACTTGTTAAAAAATGTCTAGTTATGCTGTCATACTGTTATAGATTTTACTGGTTTTAGTATGATTATATAATTTACTCTTTCGATTTTATAATAATATTCCCGTGATCAGTCAAAAAAAAAAAATTCAAGACCCGTGAGTTGGAAAACACTAGAACGCAACAGATCGTACTTTGGTTTGCATATGACACGATGATTTATTCTTTTTAATAATTATAATGTCGTTCTAAAACGACGTCACTTACCTCGGCGGCTAAGAGAGTCACTGTTGCGGATAACACAGCGACGGCTATTGTTAAAGCGTTCATTTTAAAATAGCCCTGAGAAGACGGACGGCGGCAGATGACGGACGATTGTATGTGGAAAGTTTGCGTGGTGTTTGGATTTTATACTGAAAACATTTGTACATTGTTGTCCATAATTCCACGTTCTAAAAAAAAAGTTCGTTAAAAACTGATTGCACAAATGCTATCGACCGCGTATTTGTTACAAATATTATTATGTTTATTATTTGATAAAAATACGCGGAGTGATTTTTTTACCAAATAATAATAAGGTTCATTGATCTATTTCAGATATTAGAAGTTATTAAGTTTTGACCACATTTCAACTATGTTAATATACTCTAAACAAAGATGCCTCATTTACAATGTACAAATAAATAAAATTTTCTTAATTTTCACTTTCAACGTGCGTGGGTAGATAGATATTTATTTATTATTATTATTGTTTATGATGATTATAAAAATACTTAAATTTATTTTGTATTTTTTTTTTAAAATTATAAAATGTCAATAACGTATAGGTATAGAGGTAACGAGTTATTAGTTAATATTTGTATAACCCGTATCCAATCAAAAAACATGTTTCATTTTCTCCAATCTTAATATGAATAACATTTTAATATACGACAAATAATTAAGATTTTAACTATATAGAACGTTTATTGTTATTATTTTCTAAGCCAAATATTTCATTAGTTATATAATTATATTTATATACATAGTTATGATAGTATAATATAATCTATTTATTTTAAATTCTAAAAGCGGAAATAGAAAAATTAATTTTACAATGTTGTTTTTTTTTGTGGGATTCATTGTAGTTTTGATTAGAAACAAGATCAACAAGTTACAGCATTTATAGCTACATATAAATTAAAAACAGGTTATAATTTAAAAAGGTTATTTTTTAAATATTTCATTATTTTTTGAGAAAATGGCAAGATATAGTGATACCTTAAGAAATGTTAGTAAACAATAATACATTTAATTATGATTACACATTTTCTATTGATTTATTCGGGAATATTTTTACAAACATTTCAAATTTAAATACATAAGCGCTCCAAGGTATTGTCTAACTTATATTTTGAATTTCATATTATGCATTATACATTTATACATACATAAGTAGGTTTATGCGAGATGATTATACATTTTATAAATTTATATACATAATATATATTATAAATTGTATAAAAATAAAATGATAATATAGAACAATTATAATTTTTATAACCTTTAGATATGCATAATAACAATATAAATAATATGTAAAACATAAACAAAATAACTGATTTTGCAGGATTACTCTACTTTATACTGTACAACCACACTAATAATAACTACAATAGTTACTGGGAGTCTGAAAGGGGATGAATACATTGGTCTCTGCTTTCAAATAAACGATTGGTCCCCAGGGTTCGTTCAAGCTGTGTACAGACATGAGTTTGTCGCATAAAAAAATAACTATTTTTTACGTAGTAAATATGACATACCACTTTCATGACTCTTTAGGGATTTTGTAAGCGACTTCCGTTCAAAGTCATACTTAACAGAAAATCTTGACTAAAACATTAGATAAATATCATAAAACATAATTGAATATTCTTAGATATTAGTTATTTCTTATCAATCTGAATTGATAATCTAAAAATAATTTATAAATATTTTATTTTATTATTTCATTCTGAAAGTTAATGGACGTAGTATTTTTATTTTTATCTTTTACTTATTGGTTGTTTAGTGTTTAATTTTTTAATTACTCTCGTAAAGAAGAATGATATTCAGTTTAAAATCACATAAAAAAAAACAAATGTAGTAACTTATACAATATCAAAAAATTATGCAACTGGTATCGATACTTATAATAAAATACGTTCATTAGGATTACAATTTAAAATAATAAATATTTTGAGATTATACGTTGTAACTTATGATGGATATTCAATACACAACATGTTTACATTATATGTCAATGTCACAATAGTACAGTGTATATTTTATTATGAATAGAGTACATTTTTAGATTTTTATAAAATTATTGTATATTTAACTAGTAAAAAAAAACCAGCATACCTATGGCATTGTTTAGATCAGTCGCAACGATAACAAACGCTCCGTGGCACGTTTATTATTGCGGTATGCCTGCTCTGTATAGGTACATTATACACGTACATAATATAGGTGCGGTATAATAATAATATCTTTCGCACAATAATATTAGAATATAATACATAGGTTGTCATTTCGACTGGTACACGAATACATGTATACACTGATGGCGCGGTAGTATACAATTATAATTTATAAATGCTGCACAATTAAGAACCAATAATTCATTGAAGAAAACTAACAATCTTTTAAATGGTTATATTACATTAAAATTCGCATAAATTGTCGTGTGTGCGTAAAATCGACCTTTAGTCTAGGTAAAATAAAAATGAAACACTGTCATTTTTATAGTAAAAATTTATATTTTTTAAAAATCTAGGAATGCTCACTTGGCAAGCGTACTAAAATTTAGATTCCTAAATATATTTGAAATAATACAACCCAATAAACTACAATAAACTATAACTCTAAAAGAATTTGGTAGCCATGATATTTTAATAGTTATTGGTTACTATGAGTTTTCTTTTAATGGAACCGTTATAAGACTATTTATTTTTTATTTCATCGTAGCTAGTATTCAAATACTTAAAACTTAATATCAATAATCGTAACCATGTGCTGGTAACTAACTGACGGGCGGGCACAACGGGGATATATGATGTTCTAAACGTATGTTAAAATAGAAACCTATAACCGGAACACGGAAAAAAGCCAAAACCCTTGTTGGACACGAAACCGATAACTTGAAAATGTCATACGCGTTTCGGCTCCCCAATTATGTATAGGAACTAGTGTACCAGCGGACACCAATGTGATATATTGTGTTATGCTATGTTATATTGTATTAATATATTATGTTAAAAATTGAAGGGACGTCGGCGGACGCGTAACCGATATACTGCGCGCGTGTCGGACACGTGCGGCGTGCGTCAAATAACCGGCAATTTGTCCATCGATCGCTGCCGCCACACCCGTCGTCACGGTAATATACCGAGGCTGAAGTCGTCGCACGAGAAAGAGTTCATCGCGGATACGTGATTTAATACTGATATCGTAGTATGTGTAAATAATTATACTTGATTTACAAGCGATATGGTGTATGATTGATGGCTATTCCGCCAAACATCATTAAATTAATTTCGTCAGAAAAAAATGTAAAGCTATAGTAACTCACACATTATCTAAATGCATTTATTTGAATTTTTACTCGGACAGTCAATAGATTCAATACGGTTGTATAATATTCAATAGTATAAGTCGTGTATAAACAATAAACATTAGGTATGTGTGATATAAAATACGTTTAAAAACTACTGCAGTAAGCACGATTATCGTTAAAATATATTATATATCAATATAATGACACGCTTTATAAATATTTGTTAATAGCGTTCTACTTCAGTAATATTATTTTTCACTTTTCAGTATAATCATATTCCATTAAGTGTTTTAGTATTTATATAAAATACATTGTTTTTCTTAAAGATTTTGTAATTATTACATTTTTAATTATGTCTATTAAGTATATACACATTGTAACATCGACAAAGCTATATGTAAATATTATAGTTATATACGTAAATACAATTTAATAATTTAAACCATTTTTATTTTATATTTGTATAACTATATGTATTCTTCAAACAATATTTTTCAATAATAATTCTATATTATTAATAAATAATAAATATAATATAATTTTGCAAAATTGTATTAGGTTCTGTATAGTTTTCTATTTTATTAACGCATAAAGTACCTTTATCTGACCATAGTTTCTGATACAGTGAAAATATGAAAAATAATATCTTTTTGTTCTCAATCAGAGAATTTCAGTTTATTTTAGAATCAAAATATTTTACACTCCTATGTCATAAATCGTAACCCTGTAATAACTACAGGATAATACATGGATAATAGTTATAGTTGATATTATCGCACATATCACATTAGTATACATACAACATACTTATTATGATAATTGATAATATTAATACCGTAGAAATTAGTCGTGTCAAAATGGTGTGATATAGATATTTTTACTGACAACATTTTTAGAATTTTCAAAGATCGTGGTGTCAAATATCGATATAATATCACAACAATACAGCTTTAAAACGTTAAAAATATAAAATTTAAGTTTTCCTTATTTTTGTAACTGGAAAAATAAGATTGATTACACATAGAAAAAAATACATTTCGTATATTATTGTTTTTATTCGAGTTTACTGTTACGTGCTCTTGTGGATATTGCATTTCTATTCAGTGATTAAAATTATTTATCTTTTATCACTGTACATGCGTATGTAATATACAATGGTCCCAGTTTAACTTTAGATGATTTGTAAAACAACGATAATTATTTTTTATTTTTATAATTTTAATTGATTTAAAATAATATAACAATGTTGTAATAGATACTTTTGACAATCAATAAAAAAAAAATAATTTATTAATAATTTGAATAAGTTAGTATAGATTCTTGTTAATTTAACAAAATATTGTTTTAATGTATACTGTTAAAAATTATCTACTTAATATTTAGTTGACATCATTATACATACATTTGGCTAAAGGTTTTCACCCATATGTTTATACCTAAGTTATAAATTACCTTATACGTAATCTGTTAGGTAGTTATGAAGTAAACTAAATATACTTTTAAATAGAGACAGAATAAAAATAAAAATATTATTGAAACGGCTGATAGATGCAGATCAATTTTTAATCATCAATCAGATAAAATTATTAATATAATTTATCACTTATACCGACTTGAGGAAACAAAGTATTAAATAATTAACTGATGAGCTACCTTATCTAAATGCAATATGTAACAAAGGTCAGTTTTTACACACACGGTTACGGGGTTTTATAATCTGTTGATACAATATTTTACCTCCAGAAACATATATCTACTATAGTGATATTTACACACAAAGATATTTAGCAATCACATTCGCAGCAGCAGGCAATTGTTGAATGGAAAACATTAAACGAATCATGGTCTTATTACTCAATACAAAGAGGAAAAGTCTAAATGAAAAATACAAAATAATCGATATTATTAGTAGGTAAATTTGTGATATTTAAAACAATAGTATATTATAATACTATTATAGGCGGGTTATGTCAAATAAATAATGTTTATTGTATATATATATATATATTTTACCTAGACGGTTTAATTTTCATTCTTTCGTCGACGACGTTGCGGAGCGCGTCTTTTCAACGGGATCGCGAATAAACAGCTATGCGGGAGACGTATATATAGTATTATACTATAGCTATTATAAAGGTTTGCGTATCGCCCACAATGTTCGACGAGGTAATTAACAATTACCGCACCGCGGCGTTGCGGCGGGGTTGATGACGACAAGGTCGGGTGCACCGGAGACCGTATATGTGGCTATATAAATTACAATATTATTATCAACATCGAGTCTGTGGGAGAAAAACATCGTTTAGAGAGGTTTTAATTAAAACCCGTTCGAGCAGCAACTGGCGATTATGATCGTAATCCGTTTGTTGTTGTTATATATAATATTAATATATTATCGAAAACACACCGGCGCGACGTTCGTTACGATTATATTAATAATATTATTATTATTATTATTATTGTTATTAAAGGCTCAGGTAGTCAAAAGCACGCTTTTAAAATATCGTTTTTGCGATAAAATTGACGTGTCTCGAAAAGTGGCGGTGGCGGTAGACACTAGTCCAAAAAAGTTTCACCGGCTTAACCGACCGGAACGATACGACTGCGCAGTGCACTTCCAAACATTTTTAATTTACACGGGACATTTTGAACTTTTTTTTTTGCTGTTTTCGTTTTGTTACGGTTTGGTATTTCATGGAGATGTTTTGTAATTTTCGCTTTTGTATACGAGGAAACACATTTCCCCTACAAATCCAGTGCTGAAATCATACCCCAACTCGAATCTCGTGATCTGATGGTGATGATGATCAGTCGGTCGGGTAATTATTATATTGTTATGTACTTGGCGAGTTAAAAAATAATAGTCGTAAAAGAAGGCAATTGGTATAAAAGTATGATTTTTATTATTATTTACTAAGTTAAAAAGTAAGTTTCCCGCGAGTGCGTATTATGATAATGTTTTTCATAAGCACCAATGTTATTTTTTTATTAACTAAAAAAATATACTTACCTACTTAAACTTTAATTATTGGAAATATTTTTTTGATGAATTATTAAGGAAATCAAATAGAAATAACACTATTTTTTATACAGATAATAGATAGTAATAAACTAATAAAGGCAATATACAACATCAATTTTATATACAAATAACAAATATAAATAATAAACAACATTATTATGAATACATAAATACATAAATAAATTATTAAATTAGTGCGTTAGCCTATTTATACATGGATTATGAAAATATTAATTGTAATTTTAAAACGCATAAAATCAACGTAGGTTACGCAAATTAATAAAACATAAAAACATATGTTAAAAAATTGTAAGTAAATAAAATGTGTTGTAAGTAACATAGAAACATTTGGAATATATTATGTATATGAATGAATCTTTCCCAGTTCTCACCACCCATAAGAATTCCTTCGATTTAATAGTTATCAATATTATAAGTATTATATTATGTGAAATATATCAATAAATTGAGCTTTGGATTAAAAAATTAAAAAATATACTGCAAATCTGATTTTTATATTTTATTATCATTAAATATAATAAATACATATCAATATCCCATTGTAGAAACCATGCTAACTTTGTATATAGTTCGATGATATAAACTATGTTACAAGCTTAAATTATATTCATAAATAATTAATAGGAACGAATGAACGATAATTTATCATATCCACTAATCACAATAATATCAAAAGTAAATCATATAATATTATCTATTGTTTAGAACTATATAACTAATACTTATTGTTAAATCGTGCTCTCCAGTGCTCGTGTAATTAGTAAATATATAATAAACGAATAAAAACTGTTTTTTACACAATTACGTGAATACCACATTTATGTGTGTAAAAATAATACGCTCTTGTTTTAACTGTTTAGAGTATTATTATTATTATTATTATACTGACGACCATATTATAATATTATACGCACGCGCCTTTTGTTTGTGCTGTTAAACGGCTAATCCTTTCCGCATGCACGTCACCGAGCAGTGGGCCGTTTTTCCCCTGTCGTCTCGCGCGCACCGTTTCAAATGCGCTGCAAAGGCCATCAATATTAATAACTATACGAACAACAAAAACAACTACAACAATGACAACACTTCTGTGTTCCCATATCGTCGAAGTCGTCGTCGTCGTTATCGTCGCCGTTGTCGCACCGGTCGTGGCTGTTCGACCCGAGACGGATTTCGGACGACCGCTTGCGCCGGGGCCGTAACTAATCACCCCCGACCCGACGTCGGCGACCGTGTGTGGGAAAGTAAAACTTCTGGCAGCATTCGTCACGTTTGTTCGTGCGCACACGTCATTTTTTCCACTGCCTCTACGATCCCCGGCGTGAGAGTTTCTCCGTCAGCATCACGCATTTTACAAACTATATATTATCATAATGATATTATGTGTTGTATAGATACGTATAGTGCACTGTCGTATTGCATTTTACACCCGCGAATAGTTTGAGTTAGATGTATTTGGTGCCTCTAATAATAATAGGTAGCTTTTTAATTTCAAAAGATCTACCAAAATATCGGCTTTCACGTGTTATGATTTGCCGAAAGTACCTATATAGGTATAATACGTAGGTATATATGAATATAAATATATATGTAAAAACAATTACGTGATAACGTTCCAAGTCCAGCAGAATTGACGAATGTCTATAAGTACACATAGTGTATTATATTCATACGATACAACTGACTATAGTAGAAGTTTTGGAAATGTTTTTGGTAATGTTAGTGAAAGAAAAAACAACAACAATCATTATCGAAAACGTTTTCCGCGAATTGGTAAAAAAAAAACCACACAAAAAAATAAAATATTTATGATCAGGTGATGTATTCAAATCATAACTATTGTTTACTCACATACATTATTATGTGTGTCTGTATAGACCCCTCCACGATGGAAAATTATTATAAACAAAATAATATAGGATGCGTATAAAGTGCTTGAATTACAAATTAAATTCACCAGTCAATACAACGGTAGTTCGCGGGGAGCAGTCTATACTGAAATAATTTTTTGGCTTGCGTTTACAATAATTTAAACAAATGTGTTTATACATACATATATAAAAAATAATAATAAAACAACGGAACAGACTAAACTAGATTCATTATATTGACGAGTTGAATATTTTGTTCTTTAAATAATATCTATATATACATAGTTGGTTATACGGATGTAAATAAACAACGTATTTCATAAACAGTTCAAATTATTTACATTATTCACCATTTCTTTGCGATGCACAAATTTTTTCACAATTATTTTTACTATAACGAACATATACCAATATAGGTAACATTAATCACGACAAAAATAAATGTTCAACACCATATTATTTCTACGTAATGTTTTATTGAATTGTATTGTAGTACAATTAGCAAATTATAAATATCTCATATATTATATCAGAAATTCTAATTAAGGATTTTATTTATTCGTGAATTTTAAAGTTTAATTACAGACAGGACACAGAAACCTAGGTAAATACTTACAAAAAATGCTACGAATATATTACTGTTTTTATCCTCTAATCATATCTATAACTTTATACCTAAAGGAATAATCGTATAATTACTTTATAATTCTAATAGAAATTATTATATGAAATAAAATAAAATCATATTAATCATAATATATATAATCTATCATTATTTCAATTATTAATCATCTCTGTTATTTATTGGTGAATAACATTTATCTGAAAATATAATACAACATTAATATTGTGTTTTTAACTAATTATTATAAATGTAAATAAGGTCACAGCGATATATTATGCTACATAGCTATACATAGCCATTATAATAAATATGTACTTATATATAATAATGTTACATACAACTATAATAAACGATAAAAATAATAAATAATAATATTCGTATTATATTAATATAATAATTATTATAACCGGAACTAATTACCATTAAGTTTTTGTCACATAAAATCGACATTATATCGTTTTAAACTTATAAGTCATAAACACATTATAAAAATATGAGATCTACAGCATAATATTGGTTTTTTCTTGTAATTTAATTGTACCTAGCCTAAATTTAATTTTTCGTTTACCCATTTTATTTATTTTACATAATGTATTAAGTATATTATATAATTTCTCAGTGAACTTAGGTACGTGGAAAAGTTTTAAGATTTATTAAAAAATTACGCAAGGGGCCTTATATATGTAAATATAATAACGGTCGTATTCAAAATCAGTATCGCATAACCTCTCACCTCTGCAGTAATTTGTCATTACTACTAAAAGGAATCGAAATTGAAACCGAAGAGGGTGTGTGCAGTGGGGCTTTTTGGCGTGGGCCGTGATCGTAAAAGCCGTGGTAAAATTTACCCTATCAAAAGACATCGTGTGCCTTTTCCAAGACAGTCTTTTAGGTCCCTATGTAAATTTCCTCATCTGACGAGATAAACTCTGAGGAACAAGTCTCTTACACGGTCGTATAAACAGCGTTATCTCTTCGCCAATTAAAACCAACGAATATCACTTATGCAAATGTATCGTATCTCTCTCACTCTCTTGTTTCTCGCTCACTCACTCACCACTCCATGGTTGTTACCTCTTCCGTGTGCCGTTTTTGAACTCAAATTATAAATCCATAGTGATACGGGAAAATGCCGTAAATTAACATCACAAGAACGGAATCATTTTTTGATAATCGGATTCACGAACAATTTATGGCTTTTGTTTAAGAAATTAAATTCGCTGCTAAAATATCAGGTAAATGTTGAATATCAAGATATTTTGTTAAAATTATACGTATTTTTAATTGTCATCTTTCATTATTTAAAAATACATTACAATTTACAATTAACTACTACAGACTTCTGAATAAAATTATGACTTATGATTATGTTTATATAAAATTATAAATTATATACTTATATAAACATTATACTTATTATATGTAGGTATTATAATGTATGTTTAATATCATTAATTTAAAATAAGATAATATACATTTCAAATATAATGGATCATATAATATGGTAAACTTAGTACTTTGAAATGTCGAATGTATCTAAACAATTATCGTTTGATTAAAATAATAGATACTTTAATATTATTCAAATAATATTTGAAGATATATTATGCAATATTTATGTACCTAAACTAAATTGATAAATACATAAAAATTGTTTAATTAAAATATGTTTACACCTACACTATCCTTAAAAATAAATAATTTACTTAGAATCGTTTTTTTCGAATAGAATAATCCATCATTGATTTCAATTATTTAAAATGTAATACATCATCATTTTTATTGTAACTCAATGACGACTATATTTAAGTATATCTAAACTTTACTGCAGCATTGTGAGGTTTCTGATTTTATTTAGTATTATTATTTATTTATCAACCAACAAAAAATTAAAATACTGTATCTTACGTTATAGGAAAGCAAGGTCGATAAGATTTACTGTTTTAAAACTGAATGATTTACTTTAATGCTTCTTCTAAAGAAGTTGAATGAAGAAACTTTACTTTAGATGTACATAAAAATAAAAAATTGTCGATTTAGTCTAAGAATTTCAAAGTCATAAAAAAGTTAAGACTTCTAACGAAAATAAATTCATAAAATATTATTTTTCTTATTTAAAGATAAGCTTAACCGGATAATATTAACACAAAGAATTTGAGATGAATACATAAAACGCCTTTTAAATCCTATGCGTCACGTGCAGGAACAATTTTCTGTTTAACGGATTTTTATTGGCCCCTTTTTAAGATTAAACGGTGCTTACAAGAACTGCATTTTAATTATCATTTAAAAACTATATTAATAAAAGCCATTTTCATTTAACAATTTATAAGCTGAAAGTTTATCAAAGTTAAATAAAACTATAGTTCAACGAATAATTATGTTTTACTCAAGTGAATTATTTGAAAGTATATAAATAAATTGAATAAATACTTTGTAATTAAAAATACACCAAAAAATGAATATAAAATGAAAATCCCAATTCAATTTATTACATTTCAGATTACAGATAAGTTTCTAATAATTCATTAAGAATATTTTAAGAAATTGTAGGCACCAACCTGTATTAAGTATAGCTTCGATAATATAAAATATTTGGGCGTCACCGTTTTTGGCCAAAATGTACCCTTCCCTTTTCGGCCAAAACTTACTGTTTACTTTTCGGCCACTGTTCCTTTTCGGCCAGCACAGTTTTCTTTTAACAACTTATGAGTTATGATTGTATCCAAAAATGTGATTTTTTTTTTAAATTATTACCTACCTAATATTTTATGAAAACATGATAAAATAATAGTATATTATATAAGTATATATTGTATAGGTATTATAATACTATATTAATTTTTATTCGAATAATGTATTATATTATAACATTTTATTGTAACATTTTGTTATTTTATATTATTTTATTTTATTATTTTTTCATAAAGTATTAGGTAGGTAATAATTTTTTTTTTTAAAAATCATAGTTTTGGATACAATCATAACTCATAAGTTGTTAAAACTGTGCTGGCCGAAAAGGGAACTGTAAGTGTTGGCCGAAAAGTGACACTGGCCGAAAATGGAAGGGTATATTTTCGCCGAATAGGGGACCGCCCAACTATTTAGTGATCTTTTATATTAAACTAACCTTTAATGGTGCCTATATAATGTGCCTATAATATAAAAATGATGTATTATATTAGATCTTCTCAATTTATACAAACAACTAGTTATATGTTATACCTATAATGTATACACAATAATATAATAAATAAACTAATTGACAGCCGATTTATATTAAATATGTTTAAATTTTATATTACTTAGTACATGCTGAGCTATAAATAAAATGTTGACTTTTAACTCAAATGTAGAAAATATAATGAGACTAAATATCATTTTAAATTATATTTTTAAATTTATTATTCATATAAAAACACTGATTATTTACCAGACAATTTAACTCTATACCAATTTAGTATTTAAGTCAATAAAAATATTTATCTCATTTTGTTTAACGATAAAAAGTTTCCTTTCAAAGAAGTCACTGAAAACAGTTATGTTTAGTAGTGGCTACTAGCCATCGAGATTTTTGCAGCATTGACGAAAAAAATGCTTTCTTTAATTATAGAACTATAGTAGAGAAAAAGTGCTATTTTATAAAAAAAATATTAATATCATATATAGATTTAATAATTCTTCGTAGTTTTTTTGTATTTTGCATGTGGATCTACTGTTTCCGCAACAATAAAAGACCCCGAGTAATTAATAGTTTTATGAATGTATTCGTGTCTATTTAGTATTGAATATGCGTTAGTTAGTATTAGTGACTCAAGTTGGATTTATTTCATTTTGAACCATTGAAAGAAGAGTTTATTATCAATCACGCTATATTTACTAAAAAAAAAAAAATCATTTTTCTAACTAAAGTAGAAACAGGTACATATTTTTCATAACTTTTATAATTTTACAATAAAAATTGTAATGTTTTTATTTTTTAAATTTTAGTATTTAGTGATGTATATTATATTTTTAAATATATATATTTAACCATAAAAATTGTAGGTATATAGCGACGATAATGTATTCGACTAAAAATGTATTTCTAATTTGCATACTAGATTGTATTAGCGTTATAGTTTAATAAATGTATTATATATTTATACGTTTACCCAATTTTAAATTTGTATAATTAATTAAAAATATTAAAATGTATATACTCTTATAAACGAATAGGAAAACTATTTGACGGAGGTACTAGTTGTGTTATAATTATATGAACATGTATTTTAAACTACATTTTTTGGATTTATTATTTAAAAATAAATTATTCAGAATAATACGTTTGTACACCTGTATTGTTTAAAGTTTAAAGGTACCTATATTATTTGAAAACGAATTCCATGTAAGTACAAATATATAGTATCAATTCTAATATTTTTGCTTACTATGTCTAGATAATAATATTATAGGTAGTGTATATTTTTCAAACTTTGCTTAAAGTGAAGTGATGTGGTGAATCTACATGCAATACTCTTAATATTTTTACCAAATAGAAACAATATGTCGTATCAACGAGGTTCAATATTATTGTACCAAATTGTATTACTGTATTACTAATAAATATCGTAATCAATATTTAGAGTTTATTATATTATTATTATATAAAGACTAAACAATAACAAATTGAAAAGGTTATTTTTAATAACCACCGAAAATTATTTTCAGTTGTTGTTTTTAATACAATTGTGGATATCAATACATGTCAAATGACAGATAGGTAATTATAATATTATGACGTTATTTGTTTAGAGACTATATTGACTAATAATACCTAATAATGAATAGTAAGTTAGGCTTTTCGTGAATAACCCCGTTGCACTGCGATTGGAAGGAATTTGAAGTACTATGTATTTACGACGATATTGCGCTAAAGTGGGATAGAAAGTTATAAATAATAATACCTCATAACAGTCATAATAATATAAACGACGAGCAGTTGCTTGTGGGATGTTTTGCATCCGTGCGTCTCATCAGACGTCTGACACGCCTACTCTGCAACTATATTGTAACATATAGGTGCTATCCCGATCCCTGAGGTGGTTTCCAAGGTCCCTGGCCAGAATCTCATCAACCTTGCGGCCAATCCGGCATATTATGCAAATTCGCGGCTATATTATATTTTGCCGTTTATATATAAAATATATGTATATATAAATATGAGATTTCATGATACGTTTTTAAACGGTTCTTCGTCCCGCACAGCTTCACTCCGACCCACGATGGCAGTGTAGCTATCCCTCCGCACGACACGGCCTCCGGGCCAACTTCCTTATTGTTATGTATAGGATTTGACGACACCATATAGATGCAGGAAGATTGTCCTTATATTATTAGATTCCAGCAGTTATTATTATATTGTTTCGCGCGCCATAAACATCATTATACAGCTAGCAGCTATATATATATGTAATATACACACCCCACTCGAATTTGTGCAGTCGGTGGCTACAGTTACGGCAACAGGAGCCCCGAGGGTTGTGAGAAAAAAAATCGTTCTTCGGTGACAGAAAAGACAATTACCTGCAGCAGTGCCTATATATATATATAAACATTGGCAAAAGTGCAGAAAATCCGCCCGGCCATTCAACCACAATAATCATCATCGTATATATGTGATTACTGAATGATGAACAGCGTAAAATTATTAAACGTTTCTATAATATATATAGTCAGTCAAATTCGTATATACGTGTTTTTTACGTGTTATACAAATACAATTGAATTTTCATTGTAATATAATCTAAACAATAGTATTGTTACTTTGTTAAAGATGTAATATTCTTCATGGCTTTTTTTCTTATATAATCGAGTTGGAAACTAGATATTGAAATTAAAATATTTGGAATCATTTCTAAACTGCAATGGTATAATACAATACATCATTAATTTTTTCCATCTATCAAATAGTTCAGGTCTAGTTTTTAATACGCCTAAAAGTACAGAACACATCTATGAAACGTGTTGAATAGAGCACTTAAATACACTAAATTTATCCAAGAAGTATATAATATGAACATATTAATTAGTGTTTGGAGAATATAGACGAAAATAATATCAAAATCATAAAAATTTAGTCTTTTGTAATTGAGCCACTGTGATGTGTATCATGTAGGCAGAAATTAACGAATTGCATATAAATGTCAAAATAAAATTTTAAGTTTTGTTCAGTATTTTCACCGTGGTTAAGATTATAAAGGAAACAGTAGAAAAGGCTTTGTATTAATTAAGTAGCACCCATGCACATAGAATTGTAGCAGAAACTTAATAATTATGAAAGAAGTCTAGAATTAATATATTATAAATTGTTTCAAACAGTTTAATTAATACTACGTTGGAGGAAAAACGACCGGAAACGTAATTTTACACATTATAACAATAAATTATGATTCAATACTGTATCATAGATTTGTAGAAATCTAACAAACACGATACACGAATAACATTAATAACGCGAATTTCTTTTAACAAGTTATACGTTTTCTAAGTAACGTATAATTAAAGCATTTTTCATGATGAATTATATTACACAATATTCATAGGTATTTAGTCGTTATACGAGTAAATTACATACAAATACCAGAAGATTATTTAAACGACTTTGAAATATTTTTATTTTTTAGAAGTGTTGCGATATAATGTGTTGTTTTATATTCAAGCTATCTATAGTTTTACCGTTAAGATTAAAAGAACAATCTAAATGAAGAATGTTATGTCGAGAAATAAATTATTACATTTACAACACAGATACGTACTGCCTTGTTTGAAGTAATACTACTAATAATTGATAATATTATTTGAAAATCTGATTCAATTCGATGCTTGTATATTTTTGAAATTTGCAAGCCTTTCCTTTGCCTGTTAAATGGAAAAACATGAATGATTCAAAAATATAGTAAAATATTGTTACTTAGAACGCCATCTGTTATTCTAACCACCGGTTCCAGAGTTGATGTTAAAAATGAACAGATAGCGCTTACAAATTATTACACGCGTAACAAGATAAATTATAACGTCTATTATAAGCATTATTATAATAATAATATTAATTACTACGATGGGTTATAACTTATAATATTGAATTAAATATATTTTTTTATGTTTATATGTGAATTCGAATAATCTATTATTGATACTTCCTAATTAAAATTAATTTATTAATTAAGAATAACTTGTTTTATTTATTTTTTTAATATTTAATATTAATATACCTAATACTAAATTCCAAGTTTCTTAGTTCCATCTTGGACATAAATAATGAACAAAATTAATTCTTGAATAGCAAGAGTTTATACCGAGGTCTCTATAAAGGTGATCGAGATCTTTATTTCATTTATTCCAATTTCTAAACAGTAAATCCACAAATATAGCCTATATGTACTAATTTTTAATATAAACTAAAAAATCGGGTTCACGATTTGTCTTTTTAGTTATTTTGTATTTAGAATATTTAGAAACTAATTATATTATATACTTCGATTCTTATAGATGTTTATAGCTAAATTTATAAACAGTACCAACAGAATATAACAAGTCTTTATATGAAAAACTGACAAATACTCAATCCGTCGTTATTTTTACATAAATCGTGGATTCATTATTCGTAAGTCAAAACAAAGTTTCTTTAAGAACAAACAATAATATTTTTGAAACAATGTTGACAAATATAGGCAATCAACGCGTGTTTTTATTTTAATAAGATCCAATATCTCTAAAAAAATGTTTCAAAAACAAAAAAAGAATATATCAAAGTTGTATATAAATAGTACATGGAAACTAGAACAGTTGTTAAAAATTATTATAATATATTAGTCATTTGAATTAAGACTACTTTATTATTTATGATTATTTTCCAAAAGATTAATTATGTATGCATATACTTGCGTTGGCTCATATATTATAACTGACTATAGTATTATATAATGGTATAATAATAATAATAATATTTAATTCATTATATAAGCGCAGGTTGAATACTTACTTATAAAAATCATACATCATTTAATATTTTAATGATATATATTGATATAATTGTAAAACAAATAATAATCGCTCGGTGACTACCTAGGAATCGTATTGTGTTGACGATTTTATAAATAATTTTAATATTGAAAAGAGTAATCGATCTAAAGGCGTTTACATAATAACAATTAATATTAGGTACACATTAAATTACGAGCGACCTGACTAGACTATTTTATGTGTTTGATTGAGCTACAAAACCGTTAAGTGGCAGGGGGAGGACAAAAATATTAGGAAAGATATATTAAGGCCCCTTAAAAAGTTACAGATAGATATCAGTTAGATAATAATACAGATGATGATTGGAAGTACTCGGCAAACCAATTAGTAGGGTGTATAATTTAAAAAAATAATTTCTTTATAAAATTTCAATCACATAACATTATTTTGTCTCTATAACATAAAGTAATTATATTAAATAAACAGAATACGTTTTTGGTTATCTTAAATGATAACAATATCGATATATTTTATTATTGTCACAGTGCCAGTTATTTTTGCCCCGAAAAATAAAGGCAGTTTATCAATTGTGCTAAAAATTACTTTTAAATTTTAGGGTTGATAGAAAAATTGCGCTCAAAACATTTTACAATACCTAACGAAAACTTATTAGTTAGTTACGAGTATAATTATATAATAAATGAACACATTAAACGATTTTTTTGTAAGTATTCTTAATACCTGCATAATATAAAATAAATAAATAAATAATTTTTTTTCTTCACTTTTAACAAGTTACTTTACTTGCGTGATAAAATATACGTAATAATAACATTTCATAAACTTCCAGATACTGTTATAAATTATATTATAACTAGTCACTTTAACCAGTAATCAATTGATCAATAAATACGTTTTTAATTTTCAATCAGTTTAGTTTATAAGTTATAAGTAGATTGTTTATGTCTATGTCGATGAAATTGATCGAACAAAAATATTTTTATATCCGAAACTTGAAAGTAAACAAATTTGACTATTTGAGTACAAGTGCAATTGGTATACTGGCCCTAAAATACAAGGAGCACAATTGGTACACTGACCTTAAAAAAACTTTGTTTTAGGTGCAATTGGTCTATGCCCAAAATGGACGGTACTCTTTTCGCCCAAAACTGACCCTTCGCTTTTCGCCCACGTCTCTTTTCGCCCAAATATTTTAAAACTACTTTCCCTTTTCGCCCAAAAATATTATATAGCACTTTCCGACCAAATTTTTATAATACACACTTTGGAACACTTACTTTAAATTATTTATATCTAAAATAATAATAAATTTGTTATATTTAAATTATTTATTTGTGTTAATTAGTTTTATAAAGCCATTTAGCATTACCCAGAGAGTACCACGAGGAGGCGGCTTCTATTACTCTCCAAAAATGTATTGTGTTTTTGTACATTAATATAAAACTGAAGTCTACATTAAATTAAATAGTTTACATTTACAAAGGTGTCCCAAAGATAAAAAAATTATAGATCGACAGCGAATAAATGAAGAAAAAATACAAAAATATAAAGCAGGAACAATTAATCGGAATGATTTTATTAAATCAATGTCATTTAACTATTCTATTTAATATTATACTATCAAAATGTTGACGATTTATACTTTTGATAATAACTTACTCTTGTATTATTTAAAAATTATATTAATGTACAAAAACTGTACAAAAACACAATACATTTTTGGAGAGTAATAGAAGCCGCCTCCTCGTGGTACTCTCTGGGTAATGCTAAATGGCTTTATAAAACTAATTAACACAAATAAATAATTTAAATATAACAAATTTATTATTATGTTAGATATAAATAATTTAAAGTATGTGTTCCCAAAGTGTGTATTATAAAAATTTGGTCGAAAAGTGCTATATAATATTCTTGGGCGAAAAGGGAAAGTAGTTTTAAAATATTTGGGCGAAAAGAGACGTGGGCAAAAAGCGAAGGGTCATTTTTGGGCGAACGGGGTATTGCCCCCCAAAATAAGGACGGCTCAATTTGAGCTCACAGATACCTATTTGGAAGGGAGTGGGGAGTTTGGTAAATATAGCAATAAGCTAACATAGGTATACCGAGCGACCTAACCTATATAGTTGACAATAGCAGTTATCTCCACGTGGCTAGACCTACCAGCTCTGGTCGCCAAGTTTTAATTCAAATTTCGCACACATATTTATTGAGATTCTGCGAGTGTTCTTTTTTCATTGTTCAACCCCTATAAGTCACTATAGGGTGGCTCATACATGAATTTTATTTTAGCTAACGGAAATCGAATAATTTTTTTTATATATGGAATTGCCATTGTGGTAACAGAAAAACAATTTTTAGAAAGTTTACAGTAGCCGACCCACCATGCGTTTCTATTATGGGATTCTTTTCAAAAAAATAAAATAATATTAAATTAATGACAAAAGGTTATGTCTATAGTATGTTTGTAACTTATAAGCTCAAAAACTAATTGGAGTTAGGTTTGAGGTTATACAACTAGTTTCTGAAAAATATAAAAATATATTTTATGCATGTTACATTATATAGGAAAAACAAATCACATAATTAAAAGTAACCAGTTACCAGTTACCTACTGAATTTTTATAAACAACCACAATCAAAATATAATTTTTATTGCGGTTAATCCTAACTATCACCACCTCAGCAAAATCTATAAACGTATCTATCGACCACGTTCTTGCGGTATGTTAAACATGCTTAAAATAAAGTTACATTTATTCGTTCTGATTTTCATCTTGTTTGGTTTAATAACATTAGAGTCATCTGCAATCTGTCACCACAAAATAACCCTAAATAATACACACCGCGCGCGTATCCCGACCGCAGTATAACCCCAAAACGGTAATGTCATCGCGAGAGGGTCCTCGGGCTACAGCGCATTCATTATTAATAATAATGGCCAATTGAGTTCTCCCCTTTAATACAATCTTTCTCATATGTATATATATATACTTAGTACTTACATTATATGATTCTCTTGTGACCTAGTCGTGTGCGGAATACGCATGTGCATACAGGCAAGTCTCGTGGGACTCATTAGGGAAATGTGTATTTATTTTCTACGTCCTCCCCGGAAAAAAAACAACAGACACATTTTGTTTTATTTAAAATAACACGCGCCGGTCGTGTGTGTTTTCGTAAATATGCGTTAATTATTCAGTTTGTCACGTGGGTCTGTTCCGATTTCTTGGCACAGATTTGCGAACATTTTATTACACGCATGCGTGTGCTATTCATTGATTCATTTTTCCATTTTTGGACTTGTTCCACTGCAAAAATATACGTATGTGTATGTTGCTGCTGAATGAATCCGTCAGCTTATAGAGCGAAATTTTATTCACAATAATAACTGTGTTGCGTTTAACAAATACGCGGTGGTGTGGTGCGTTTACTGTAGAAACATTTTTAAGTCCCGCACGCGCTCGCTATAATACTTAGTACTTACGTTTAAAATTGAGTCGTGATTTTCGTCGAACAGTCATAATTTTTAATGCTTGGATCGATATTATGATACCTTACGTCTGTGGTTACTTGCAATTATCTATCGGATTGATAGAACCTGCATTTCAATTTCTTATATTTTGTGATTTTGTGATTTCGTTTTTTTTTTTTTTAACATATCACAAATTATTAATTTCTTACATAATTTATTAAGTTTCTTTTATGCAACTTTCAGTGACTTTAATTAGAGTTATCTTTAATGATTTTTTTTATCCATTCAATTGGATCTTATTGTATTTATAATTTTCTATTAAATGTTGAAAAATCTTATAGATGATATTTTATTCGATTCGTTTTGAAAATTTTAAATATACTAATACATTAAAGATGAATTGTATATCCGTTAAACACGCACATTATAATATTTGTATTAGAATTTTGCACCTATATTGACCATACACAATAAACAACCAGTCCATTTTTTTAAGTTACCCGTTGCAATGTGTTTTTGATTGATCAGTTTTCCAATGCAGGTTTATTTGTTTACAATATGTTATTATTATATCCATCATTATACTTGATTGAATATAAAAATCTGCATTGTGTATATTATTGTTTATAAAATAAAGAAACGTTCGTTTGTCTGTCTGTTCAATGTATAAATTAATAGAAAAACAGAATATCGCGTTATTTATATTATGAAAGAAGAAAAAGATAATGATATACAAATTATTTTACTCTACGACTGAAACTATACAACTGCAGGAGCTCATTATCAACATTAATTGGTTTGTTATATAGGCAGAAAATATTAAACGCATGTATATCATAATATATTATAGTATTCGATTTTAAATGTTGTAATTGCCCCTGGCTCGCCACAAGGTAATATAAATCCTAAGATTGTATTACAGTAAAAACTCAATACCAGTGAAGTATACACGTGCATTATAGACATTTAGGTTGTTTGAGCGATGCAACTAAAGTCTAAGTAACTAAGTAGTAAGTTATATCAGTATATATTACCATGATAATACTGAGCAGACGATAGGGGAGGTAATATAACGACTAAACTGAAAAACAAAAAGACATTCAGAATATCGTCGCCATCGTCATAAAATCACGTAACTAAACGGTTGACATTTTAGAACTTCGAGGAATCTGTCTTCAGGCGCCCCTCCGCCGCTCGTAATATACAGTTTATAATATAATAATCACGCGGGGACTTATGAGGTTTTATTACAATCTATCATAATACAAGACTGGCGGTGGCGGGAAACAGTCACATACACACACACACACTTATATACATATTTGCGATGGTCTCGTTTAATAACTGCTAGTATAATAATAATATTATATGTATAATACTAGAACAGTAGTTGTATATATATATATATATATATATATAATATTTCAGTTGCGTCGAGCGCAGTCCGTCGTCGTCTTCTTCGTCGCGCGGTGATCTTGAAATAGCGTCGGTACGTCGTGCCAAGAAACACCCGCCACTCTTCTACCCTACCGTCACCTCCCGTCATCGTTCTCTCCTTCTCTCCGTCCGCCCGACGAGGAGGAGATCGCAGCAGACTTCTTAACCCTTCTTCGCCCACCCCGACCCTTTTCCTCGGGCACCAAGAGTCAATGCTCTGAGGAATTGTCGTCGTCATCGTCGTCGGTCTGCCGGATTCGTCGTCGTCGTCGTTTATTGACTGCGCGTCTACACGCACACCGACTCACACGAGACCAAATTTAGATCCAGAATGCTTTCTCACACACGCACGCAGACAATAACCGTTGTTGTTGTCGAGAAACTTTGACTCCATAAAAAATAATAATATGACCATAATATGTGTCTGTATGTGTATGTGAGTATGGCGTAGTGGGTGGGTGTGGGGGTAAGTTTGAGAACCAAGCGTGACGCGCCATGCGCGTGATGTGCGAGAATTTCGAGGGAAAAATATTCTATTTTTTGACAGTGGGCCAACAGACGACGCGTTTTATTGTTTTTTTTTATTTTTATTATTATTGTAAATTGTAATTTATTTTTTTTTTTGTACGATTATTATTACGGTAATATACGTAAAATTATTATTGTACGTTCGTCCGAGAGTTAACGACAGAAAAAGACACAGATTCGTTACCCACCGAAAGTCTCTCGCTATTATGCGCATACACGTGTTTAAATGAATGGGTACTTACATGAAATCGCAACGTGAAGTCGATTATCGAGCATAATTTTTAGCGTATACGTCGAATTCGATTCCCGGTGATGCTGTTGTTACAGTCGACGCGCCGAAGAGCACGCGGTAGATTTGCGGCCCGTTGTCATATTCATGCGTATTTGACGATTGGCGGTGTTCGCCAAAAAAAAAAAGTTGTCTCCAAAGCCATCTCGAACATTTGAGCAATTATTGCCTTTACGATTTGTAAGTAGTTTATTTTATATCCCGTTCAAAGTTTTTCATTATATGGCTCTAAGCTCGGATTCTGCAGCTCTGTTTAGTATAATATCATATGTCTACAATACGTACTACCAGCGCTGGATGGATTAAGTGTCGGCTTACCGAGATTTAAAACGTTTACCAGCCCAAAACCCTTTGAAATGGTTTAGAAAAATGCGGAGTTTAATATACTGAATCCACCAAAATATAATCCGACCCGCCGTCGATGAGTCGAGTTCGGTAACTCGCTGGTGCTATACCGCGGTTCTGCAATGTACGGTATTGATGATAACGGCTAGAACCGCGGTACATGAGGCCGATGATTAGACGTGATAATTTCGTATACACGGACACACGGTTAATAGTTTTTTGATGTCCGAAACGTAAATACTATTATGAAAATATGTACGTTTTAATAATAATAGCTTTTCCTCGGAACAATGTGCACACTGCACGCCGCGTAACTATAAATAAATAAATATTTATTTCGCGGTAACGATTATTACACGGTACCGTCTACCGCAGTACCGCGACTCACCGAGAACTTATATAGATAAACAAATATTATACATATTTATTATACATAATGCGAGTAACAGTCCTTGGGTTATAATTTATTTGGCCGGTATACAGTGTTCGCTGCACTAAAGTCTCGCGCGCTCACGTTGTACTTTTGAAATTAAATTTATTTTAGATCGTATACATTTCGGCTGCACAAGTTGATAGTGAACAGATGGTTTTTTTCTCTCCTTTTGATAAATAAATGTGGAATATCGACGATTGATCGCGGTTATTCGAACGGAGAGCAGCAGATTATTGTTCGAGAGGTATTGCGGATAGAAACACTCGAGTGCCAAGTACACTAAATAACGTGATGCCGTCGTCGTATTATATAGTGTCATGTACACACGCGTTGCACTATATAACATCATAAAGTCTTATATGTATGTATATCCTATATAGTATATAATATATTATTACTGTATAGGAGAAACTAATTTTTTTCTGGCTCAAGGACGGACGATAACTCGAACGGCGTTCTGTATACGCGCATCATAATATAGAGTCAACACGGTCCACGCCATCTTATCCACTCATCTGCAGTCTCGAAGAGCAAATAATGTCCTAGACGATATTATTAATTCGATCGAGACGTCGTGTCGGTCGGAAAAGGTAATTATTTTATTTATAGTGGATTAGATATTTAGGTACCGCCTAAATACATATATACGTATGTATGTATAATGTTTAAATGATTTTGGCACAACACTTGGCGGTGCCCGGGACTTCTTCTTGCTAGATGATTTTCGGGACAGTTAAGACTCTCCGAATCGCGCTTATGGTATAATATAGTGATGACGATGACGGTATATGTTACTACAGACCACGCGTTCGCTGTGTCGTGTAGTTTAATATTTAACACGTGCGCATATCGAATATTAGCTATTACTATGACGTACTTGTATATAATATTATAATATTGTATATCATACCGCAGTAGCAGCCACACGATATAATATCGGCGGCGGCCTCGCACGCGTCTCCTCCGCTGCCGCCGATTTATTTATAGACAACGCCGTGCGAGATGTGCCGCCACTAACTTTGAATGACTACCCGGTCCCATTATTGCAGCCCGCGGCACGTAAACACCACGAAGCCGCCACATGTCGTAAAATAATTGTTTTAATTATTATTTTACTGTCTTTTTCGTTCCGCCGGTGCATCACCAGAACAGGGGCGTTCCACTACTACCGTTGTCTCACACTACGCACACGGCGATTTGTACTTTGTATATTATCGTAGTGCAGATATCATAGGGGTACTTTTTCCTTTTCCACTCATTCGCTCTTCTCATATTGTCGCTTTGTTTTTACAATTAATAATTAAATAAGTAAAATAATACATTTATATTTTTATTATTATTTCATACACATGTCATATTATTTATATTATTTTATTATTTGTTAGTGATATCTGTAGTTATTTTGTAGCCTATTGGACAGGTTTTTTTCAAATGAACCGTATAATAATAAAATGTTGATAACAATACAATTACAAATAACAGTTATAATAATATGTGTAATGCAGTACATGAGTTACACTACGATTTTGATTTTGAAATTCATAATACTTTCGCTGTTAGATGACAATTTTTTCACTGATTATCATATTTTCCCTACGAACATATAGATAATTCTCAGTTAGTTTATGATAATGTTTATTTTTTAATTTAATAATTTGTATTCTTATATTTATTTTTTTTTCTAATTAATAAATATGCTCACCCCTCTTATATAGTTACAAGCTACAACTATACAATATATTATTCGAATTGCTATCCTATAAATATTTTCATATGGCGGAAAAGGGAAATATATGATTTTAGTGGAAACGGGTAACTCCCGTATCGAGTAGTGTTGACCGCTGACCGTAATAATGTTTCAACTATTTCAAGCCATGCTACCAAAGATCAAAGTCAATATAGGTACACATTGCTCAATTACGCAGCACCTAATTTTTCATATTATTTATTATCTATTTAATGTTATTGCATTTTACGTTCAACGTAACACATGTGATTACACGGACGATGGAATAGACATGACATCTAATAGAAGTAGTATATTATAAGCATATTATAAAATTCTAATGAACAATAAGTATATATGTAATATTTGTATCGCTCATATAGTATAAGTCAGTTTGTTGTTATTGTCTATACCCAACTATACGATTTTTAGATATTATTATTGATTATATATAGTACTATATAGTATAATCAATGGTATTACGAGTATATTATAACTATTATAAATTAAAATGAAAATAATATAAGTAGATTTACTTTTTATCGTAATATTAATTTTCGAGAGTGGTATTTCATATATGGTAATTGTTTGTGATTTTTAGACATATATTACTTATCTTAAGGCGAAAAACTATAAATTACGTCATATTTTATTTCGCCAAAATCACTTAAAAATATGTTGATTCCTTTAAGTATGGCAACAACCATGATTGTGTTTTTTAATTTGGCCACATATGAATTTATCATGTTATATTAACATATATGGTTAATTTGTAGTTGTCACTCTGTTTGCTCTACCGGTTATTGCGGCCAATGTCTGCCCAGGACAGCATAATTTTGATGGAGAAATTGTGGTTTAGTTAATTATTATAAATTATTATAGGTACTCCTTGGATCTTACTTTAGTATAGTTGTATAGACGTATTGTCAGTATTAACATATTATTCAAGCAATAATTTGTATGCAGAGATTTATATCATCATAATTAACACGAATCTGTAATACCCCTAAATACTCTTAAAAATCATAAACCCGAAACCTCGAAAACCCAAATAATTTATTTTTGAATAGACAAAAATTCTATGAAGAAAATTATTTTACAAATCGTAATAAATATACGAGTACAAGTCCAATTTTTGAATTTTATAATTATTTTTTTTTTTTAAATGATGTACAGAGAAATAGAGAATAATTTTATTAAATAAGTATTAATTATAAAATTTAATAAAATAGGCGCAAATATATTAAACAATTAAGTGTTAGATTAATTTATCAATATAAATATATATAAAATGTTTTTGATGTAGGTAATATACATTAATCCACAAGAAAAGTAATTTTTTAATCGTATAACTTTGTAATCTTACACTTCATTTTACTATTTTTTTGTTTTATTAAAATCTTAAAATGCTAACAATAATTCTTTAAATAACTAAACAAATCAAAAAATAACATAAATTATTTTAAATTTATGTGTTATATTATTTTCACCAGACTAAATTCTGAAACTTGGCTTAACAAATTCAATGTTTTCACCAACATGGTGCCGGAAATGCATTTGAACCTTAATAATTGGCACAGATCTCATTTGATGGGTAAACATGGACATATCCTTAGGTGTCTTTGTTAAATTTGGCAGTTATTAAAACTTTGATGCCAAAATTTTGTAAACTTTTTTTGTTGGATTACTGAATAAAATTTGGTATTATATTATACGACTTTATCAATTATTTAGAAATATGTTAATAATATTACAATTAATGTATATATATGTATAAATATATTGTATCGTACGAATATTACCCTAATATTTAGGTATGCGTTATTACATACATTTAAGGAATAAAAAAATCATTGTATATTGTATACAATATATAATAAATTTATAAATGGTACTTGTTTGTGTATCATCGAATAATAATACAAATAAATTATTAGGTACCGTGACTTATCGTTTGTAATGATTTATTATCTGTATATTAGGTACGAAAACAGTCTTATTTGTGACTAGAAATCACGTTTTTGATTGTAACTTTTTTTCTCTCCGGGCAATAGTTGTTTAGTAAAAGAACGTAAATTGTATTGATTTTGATTTTGAATTATACTGCAGTCGTTACGAAACGTGTGAAAATAAATTGTCAGAGATCGAAAATCGTATAAATTAGTCTTGTGCACAGCAATGTTTCCTATTGATTCGAGAAAAAATAACACCCACGACTATAGTCTGACACATAACATTATTACACAGGTACATAATCTATATAATGTAGGTCGGTGTCCTTGGGAATGAATAGGGACACAGGAATTCGTCGGACGTTGGCGAAGGACAACAATAACACGATTTTTCCCGAAGAATCTTCTACGGACCTTTTGTCGGTATATTAAAGGACCATCATCGTTCGGCGTAATCCGGGCGAGTGGCACTCGAACACGATCTCGGGAAAAATGCGTCTAGGCCCCATAATATAGCTCGGTCACAGCACACACACATACACACACCTACACCACACTAGTTTTTATATATTATTATAATCGTGTGTTCCAAAAAAGAATTTTGCCAATTGGGTGGCATATGCCGTCCACTTCACCTGTTTTCGAAATAAGATTCATATTTTCTTATACATATAATATTATAATAATATATCGTATATATATGTGAGAAAAAATATATCCCATTCAACAACGGTACATTATCGTGGTGGGTATATGTGCGGGGTCGTCTGTGGGAACAATTGCAGTTGAATACTTTAATATATGTAGGTATATATTATGTTTTGATAGCGTTCCCAAATTCGAATTTCGGTCGAATATTTTGTTAACACTATACATGAGCGTTGTAGTATAAAATTCAATGACTTTCCATTGTACCTACATAACATTATATTTTATTGACAAATTAAATATCATATAATATGGTTCATTATTATTTAAACGCTAATGAATGGAGTGCAATAATTTATTATTGTACAATTTTCGTGTAAAAATAATTTCATTTTAATCATATTACTGCGAATTACAATATAACACTGATGTATCTATAATATTTTATTATTATGTATATTTTCAATTTTATATTGTTTGTTAATAATTATAATAATTTTTAAATAGAAAGATTGCGTTTTTGTTCAATTTAAGTATTAGGCAATATACCTACCTAATAAGTTGTCATACATTATGAATGTTAATGATTTTGTTTATTCTACATGGAATAAGGAATAAATACAGTTTTTTATATTCATGGACAAGGGATAACTTAAAAGAGTTATGACTAATTTTGTAATTATCTAGGTTATTGATTAAATATACATATAATTAATGTTTATGGTAAACTCAATGCATTAGAAAACAAAAATAAAAACTACCATTTATTATAATTATAATATTATTAGGCTATATTTTAAAGTTTTAAGTAATATTAAATAATATTTTTTTCTTTAATTAGTTTACACAAAACACCTACCTACATAAACAATAAAATTATGAGCTTATAGTGACATTGTGCATTGAACTACTGGACGAAACAAACTATCCATTTGCAATTAAAGACATTTCTTATGTATATTAGTTAAATTATATTAGTTCAACAAGTCTCTACATCATTTGTGCTTCAGGTGTATTGGGGGGGGGATTAAATAACCAAATATATTTTTGTATAGGTACTTTTATAGTTCTATGATAAATTAGGCATGTTTATAAGTTATAACAAAATATGTACCTATATTATTCACGGATAATAATCAATTATTATTAAATGTTTTGAAATATCGTATTAAATTATTTACAACAACTAAATATCAATATTATATTTTAGTATAACTGTTTATAATCAGTTATTCTTATTACCCATAATATATCTGTAATTTTCTCGTATTCAATTTTAAAAATATATTGATAAGGTATAATAATATAATACATGAGATATAGCCGATATAGGTTGAAACTAATAATTGTATAATAATCTATAGTTTCTTCAATTTGCAAACATGTACATTTTGATTACATATTTAGGATTGATACATTATATAATAGGCATCATCTATACACATAACCTACGCTGTAATATTAATATCTAAAAGTTAGCTTACTTTAATACTATGTAAAAAATGGTTAGATAGGTAAAATAATTAAGATTTCATTTTATGTAAGTAGTACCAAAAATAAAAAAATAAACAAGCAACTTAGTAATTTACTACTAGCTGACATTTCTTATAAAAATAAAATAGATTAAATTGCACACATCTTGGTTTATTATAAACGCATAACCTTGAAAATTATAATTATTCTGTCGTAATTTAAGGTAGGTAGATAGTTAATCTGCTGTATCAATGTAATTTTAAAGCCAAGTTCATTGTTTTTATTAAACATGTGATTATAAATTAAGTGACTAACTTAATTTAAACGTTGTTCGTAGTTTTAGTAATAAGAGTATAAGCCAACTTTGACGCATTAATGGAAAATACGAACAATATAGTTTTAATTAGTTTTGTGTATCGATGATAATAACACTATACCTAACTGTTCCGTGTAACACTATACATTATACATTTAAAGCTATGATTGATTTTTAATTTGTATGGGAAATCACACACACGAAGGTTGACGTGGTTAATTTTTTCAAGGTTTGTTTAGACTTCTTAACATGAAAATGTAATGTAATAATATAACGTATAATATTTAGTTGTAAATCGTCTGTATAAATTATAATTATTGAACACAATAACTTATTTTTTTTATCCGTTTATTATTCTTAGAATTTCAATCTATATAGTATAATATACATTATACAACGGTAAGGTATGTCTATGGTCCATATATATATTATTGTTGGCATTACGGACTTTTAGCGTGACTTGCTTGACATGAATAAAAAATGTTAGGAAAAACACATAATATATTTTAATTCATATTATTTCACAAACATTTAACAGAGTCAATGAGCCTCTTCAACACATGAAAATGTTATGGAGTATAAAATAAATAGTTGGTAACAAGTTGATAAATTACTCTTAATTATTTTCAAAATTATACGAATCGTACTTAGGCATTTGAATAAGAGTATTCCCAAATGTATAACTGTAATTAATCGTTTTAAGAATTTAGATTGCATTGAACTTTTTTTTTTAATTTATCTATTAATTTTATTTTTTTAATTAATATTTTTTTTTTGTTATTACATTAAAATAAAATGTTGTATCGGCATTTTAATAATTACTAATTTTTAGTACCTATTCATATTTTGTAATATACGTAATAAATTTTCAATTAAAGCATACAAAATGTAAATATTGATGTTAAAACATTTGCAATTAGGTCTTACATTTACATCCAACCAATCTTCAAGGTTGGTAATAAACTAAAACGAGACACTTCGATTATGTCAGGTTGAAAAAACAATTTGCTTACTTAGTTAATCGGTTTTTTTCAACTATACGCCTAACTATTTAATATAATACAACACTGTTTTATATATATAAATTGTATTATCTACACGTAACAACCTAATCAGAATGTTTCGTTTTAAATTAATAATATATATATATATATATATATATACTTATGCTATAAAAACGTGGATTTATCAACAGCGTTGAATTTAATACTCTAACCTGCAGGGGCGTCCCTACTATGATTTGATTGTTTAATATAAATTGAAATATTCGCCAATATTCACGCAACTAATATACAATGAATAACTTATCTTGCTTATATAGATCCCAAGACCTCGAATATTTATATTTTAGGTTGTGATATTATGTTTAAAATGATTTCAATACCTATTATGGCTTGAATTGATTTCTATAAGACGTGGGCGGGATGAGTGGGTGGATGTGAGTAACCTGTTTTTTTTTTAAATATTAGGAGTACGTCAAACATCTTGAAAAATACGCAATTTTAGTCTTCTTGAACATGAACATTTTTTTAATACAATTTCGTGATTTCGTGTTGCTCTACAATACGTTTCTCTAATTTGAAAGGCGGTGGTTAGGTGTGTTCTATTGATACGCTATTATACTATAGAGATATTTTATGTCATCAATAACACTATCCATTAGTATAATATATGATGTATTAAATATGGTAGTGTACATTGCATACTAGATTTGTTTTCTAATGTTTATATCAAACTCGCTGTGCCCTTTATATTATACAGGCTATTATAGCGTATATGATGACACAGTGTATCGCGACCAGTGTACATTATTATTATGTTTGTTATTGTTATAAACTGTTTATATAGTTCTTAAACGCTTAGATACTGCAGGCGATGAGTATATAATATAATATTATGCTCAACTTACACTCAACGTTTTATCCTATAGTACGACACGCATTGCATACGTATATCATATTAATGATAATTAATAATCAATTTAAACAATAATACTCTATGACTGTGGATCCACTGACCACCGCCTCTTAAATTACATACGTGTATATTAACCGCTTGAAGTATATTGTTTGGGCGGCATTGATATATACACTAAACGTTTTAATCGATCATTTTTAATTTATCAAATAAATAATAATAACGATTTATTAACCTGGTTGAGAAGTTAAATGTATTTTATGGGTTTAAAATTTATATTAGCGCTTTTTAGTCATTTTAGTTTTATAGAAAATTAAGTAATAACTACTCGTTGCATAATAGCATAACAAAAACAAACAAATAAAAAAGTATATTGAAACTATCGAAAAAACTGGTAAAAAAGAATTACCTGAAAAGAGTCTTGGTTCTAGGTCACTTTGTACGGTCAGGCATTAAAAGTGCGAAACGTGGACACTTTATACGGTCTGGTAAAAAGGTACATTGCAGAACTGTTAAATACTATTTTCATATTATACTGCCTTTTGACTTATTTATATTGTACACATTTTTACATGAAGTTTTTTAAACATTTTTTCAATATTCTATTTTTTTTTGACGCTTGACATTTATTTCAAATTTGACATACTTCTATATTATTCTATTTTTATTTTTATTTTTTATTAGCTAATAATCTAAAAATCATTACATCTAAATACTATTTATATATTATACTACTTTGTGACATTTTTTTTGATATTTATACTGTACACATTTTTACATGTAGTTTGATGATGGAATGATATTATTGATTATTTGTTTATTTAGATTATTATTATTATTATTATTATACAATCAATATTTTATAACAATTTTATTATTATTTTTTCTATTTTAATAATTAACACTATACATACCTAATTATTAGTTACTACTTAGGTATAAAACTTATATTTATAATATATACTTTATGTATATAATAGTACAAAGTGTCCTCGTTCTGCAAAGTACCTTTTTACCCGACCGTACAAAGTGTCCGCGTTCTGCAATGTACCTTTTTACCAGACCGTATTAAGTGTCCGCGTTCTGCATTTTAAACAACGGACACTACAAAGTGACCGTTTACCAAGAGTTTTGCATGGAAACAAACCCAATATGATTGTATTGTCCTATTGGTAATTTGGTATACATGTTTTAAATGCCTAAAATAAATCAATACAATAAATTGTTAGAGCGCCAAAAGTAAAGAATTTTACGAGCGAATGTCATAATATTATGTATGTGTAACATATTATAATGACGCTCGTTCATTTCTGTCATTTAGTCCCTCCTTCCTCAATAGTTTTTTATTTTTATAAAAAATAATATTGAACATGGTTTTAAATAAACGAATATAATATTTTTAAACTAACTAATTGTCATTATCTTTATAAAACTGTAAGCACTACACAAAATACGAATGAGTATATAGGTTTTTTGGCAGATATAAATTCCATTGAATTTTAGGTAGTCGATTTTAGTAGTATGATTACTAATAATATAATGTAAATTCCAGAGGTACACTTTTTTGACCTTAAAAAACTAATTTTTATTTAATTGCTAATAAATTAACAACATGGTAGTTCATTTCAATAATATTATTTAATAAAAAAACAAATCTAAATTTGTATGCTCAATTATTATAATTAAATTATATTATATAAAAAAACAATTTAAAAATTAGTTAACAAACTAACAAATGTACCAAAACTACATAACAATTATCGTACATAATATATTATACTACGCCACTAGGGAGCTATTCCCATTTCTCGCTTCACTAGCCAATGGCCAATCCCCTTTATTTATATTGAATGAAATGCCGCTACCCTATAGTTTATATCAGTATTCTAAAAATTAAAATAACTCGGTTCAAAAAATTGTTCAATTTGTATGGATATGTGCATTACGTCTAGGGAATTAAACTTTTCCGTGGCGACAATTTATATTTGCATATTTTCTATTCTTTTTTATTTTTAAAATGTTAAGCATTACAATATATTAACATTTTTCTGTGATATCATCGATATCTAAATATTCAGTTAACTCGTTCTTTTTCTCATTTTCGTTTCTTTAATTTCTTTTCGTAGTACTCTGAACGTTCTCGTTTATTCTTCACTCTGATTTGTTTTTTTGATATTGTTTTTTCTGAAGCATTTCTCTATCTATCTTAAAATCTATATTATTAATGTTAGTTATCATAGTAATTCTTTAATAAAACTATTTTTCAAAACTTTGTTGATAAATTAATAAATAATTAAATTAAAACTAAATTTGCCAACTATAAGTTAAGTTGAGACATTTTAGTATTATGTTTATCAGAATAGATAGTCGTTATATATTTGTTATATTATAATAACGTTTAAATATGTTATTCACCTTTTATCTGGTACTATCAGCTGTCGTTATTCGTTAATTAAGATACATGTTATATACTATGTTTTATTCAATATTTTAAGAAAAGCTATGTGATTGAAATTTTCTGGAAAACTCTTTAACATACTTATATACTTAACTTTAACCTAATCCCTTAACTTTTAATGTGTCTATAATATTCTACATTATTATTTTTATAATAATTTTATATAATTTAATAGTATATTAAGTACCTACCTATATAAAGTTTTAAATTTTTACTATTTCAATGAAATAGTTTAGAATACTATTTATATTTAAATTTTTTTAATTAATATGGTATTTTAACAATGATTATAGTGATTATAAAATTCACGTATATATTATATTATGAAAACTTCAAGACTTCTAAAGGTTATTTTAAGTTGCTGGCTTGCTGTTAGAATATAAATAGATACTTTATTGATGTTCGTTTTAAATAATTTAAACATGTTTTTTATATTTAAGTTAATTATTATTCATATGAATACAATATGTTTTAATAATCGAAACTAATATCAATGACTGTTGCTATTCTAGTATAATAATAATTATATTATATTATGGAGTACCTTTAAAGTACCTTTAAACCATTAATAAAATATTTGCTTTATATCTACTAAATTAAATTTGGTTGTTAGAAAAAATGTTTTTTTATGAAATCTATATTGTAAGAATTAGTTATTATTTTATAATATAAACTTCACTTGCGAAATATTATACAAAACATAATAGTTTCGTGGAACTTCGGGATCCTCTACGTGTAACGCGTTTAACAACGATATTATAATAATATGTACTTACGTTATTATTATTGATTTTTATAGGCAATAGGCATATACTGATCACGTTTTATATCATGCGCGTATTACATTATGATATGGTATAATATATCTATAACATAACATGTATATACTATATATATGTATGTATAATACATATAAACGATGTATATAGGTATCTATGTGAACGACGTTCGGTTTTTAATTTACGTCCCGGGCCCGGTCGTACGTACACACACGATGATACATGTGTATATAATCATATTAAATAATGTAATATAACGAGGTACGATGCAGTGGCGGCGGCCGGGAGGGGGTGCTGTTAATGGGCAGCTATGGGGGCAGGGGCCGCCGACCTGTGGGGTCTCGTAATTACAGGGCAACAGTCGGTTCGCCGCCGCTAAAAAGCTCATCCGGCCTCCGGCTATTGTTTCTTCTTGCCGAGAGTAGCGTGAGTGTGCGTGCGCGCGTGCGTGTGCGCGCAGTAGTGACAAACACAAATATTAGTTTTACGTTTCTTCTTAGTCTTGTTATTATTATTTTTTTTTGTATTATTTTTATTTATTTTTTTTTTTTACCTCGCTTAACCGTCATCGTCTCGCACCCGCGTTGGAGTCATCGTATAGTAGTGTGATAATATACATTGTATAGTGTTATACTACCTTTATATATACCTATATATAATAAATAATAATATATGATATACAAGGTGATTCTTTTATCAAACATTCGTTATTTAAAAATCTATTACGTCTTAGAAAATATTTTTTTACATAATTTACAATAAAAAAATTTTTTTTATCGTTTTTTACTTTTTTGAACGACAACATACATTTTTTATATAATGTTGTGAAGCAGAATTTTTTCGGAGTACTACGATACTTACAAATCGAAATTAGGTTGAGTATTTTATGAGCTGTAAAGTACTTAAAGTTTAGGTGATTGGAGTGGAGTTTTACTGAGATACTCTGAAAATATTGGTCTAACACTCCGCTTTTAAAAAAATGTCATTTTATTTCAACTGAAAATTATGTAAAAATATATATTTTAAGAAGTATAAATTTTGAAATAATGAGTATATTGTTTGATCAAAGAATCATTCAGTGTAAATACTACATAATATATATCTACGTGTTACATAAATATACATACTACATAAAAATATTTCAGTATTTAGGATATGTAAACGATACTGAAAACGACACAAATTGATTGTTTAGATTTTTATGTTTTTTGAAGAACACAAATATATTTACACATAATTTGTGTATAAAAACAAATACCTATATGACTGTTTTTAAAATAAGTAATTATATATCTTTTATATTCTCTATTTTATTTTGAGCATATTTCCTATATTTTAATTATTATTTATTTAAGCGTTTAACTTTCAAAAAATATTGCAGCAGGTGCTATTTGTCCCTTACAATTATAATAACTCCATTTATCTAGTCTAATCCACGGCTGGATTAAAGGAAACACAATTTTTTTAAAGTGCATATTATTTTACAATATTACTTGTATAATAATATGAGTTATATTATTATTTAAGCTTTATAATTATTATAAATTATAAATTGCTTACCGAAAAAAAAAATTGAAAAATTAAGAATTAATTTTCATTTTTATGTTTAATTTCATAATATTTACCTTTATAACCTATGTTACCTATGTTTCTACAAAAGGTAAGCATTTAACATACTATTCCGTATTTACGTGGTGTAATAATTGTCCTTTTTATGCGTAAAGTATACTATTCAATTTAGTTTTTTTTATTCGATATTATTTCATCGGGTTCTATAGTGTTTATACAAAGTACATTACAGTCAATGTTTTTATTTAAAAATAATGTATATATATCCTGTTATATAAAACTATTTGAATTTAAAAATAGTTCGAATTCTGAAGATTTATCTTGATGATAATATAATAATATATAGGTTAAAATAAATAAAATATTCATCTAATGCCCACAACATTAACATATTTTTCAAATAAAAATACTTACAATTTAAAAACTATTATTGTATATTCTTGATAATTTAGTCAAAGTAGATTAAATTTTCGTCCCATATCCTTAGGAGTCGAATGACTTTTTTCTAGACAAAAATTCTCAAGTGACGTCATTAAAGAATTTATGTAATTTGTTTTTTTTTCTATACAACTGACGAAATATTTTTATTTTTTTATTTTGTACTGAATGGATTGGAGATAACGTGTATATATAATATAATATGTCTATATAGAGCATATAATATGATCTCCATCGTATATAATGTTATACCCGGTATAATGTGTGTACATGTCATAATGTGACAGCTGAAGACATAATATTATAAAGTACACACATAGTATAAGTTTAGAACGGAAATTCAATCTCAGACGGGTGTAATATGCCATCATTTTATATAAGGACCATCGATGTCATGATAAAATTACACAAACAACCATTTTAATTCAAACTCAACGATAATATCAATTTAATTATGTCTAATGGATGATCCTTAATTTAAACCAAAAAATGTATTACTGTAACGATCGACAAAGTTGTACAGGATAAATGGTATAAATTATGTTGTATTTATAGTAAAAGAGTCATAATCTGATATGGTTTATTTAAAATTGTCAAATTTGACAACTGCATCAAATTGAATTAGGTAATATTAATTATTGAAATTTAACTTCTCATATTACACATGCGCAGGCATTTTTTTTTAAATTGTATACTTTCTTTACTATCTGAACAAATTATTTTCATAAAAAAAATTCATCAATTAATTAATAGGTAATTAGCTATTGAAAATCTTTCGGTCAGGATTTTCTATAATTTAACGATTAATGTTTTACAATTATCAATGTGCTCAATAGATACCAAATAATTTATATATTATTACTGTAATATATACATATATTATAATTTTAAATTGTTGTGTAGAGCTCCCACTTGTTGATTAAAATACATAAATAAATAAAGCTGTTAAAAAAATAAAACCAAACTTAATTTAATATAAAATGTAATTATGTGATAACTTAATTAAATATAATATATATATATATATATATAAAAACATACTTAACAATCTTCGAACTATCTTCTACTTCCACCACCCCAAAAACATCCCATATGCATGTATGTTATGATTGTATATATATTATATATATGTATGTCTGTGTGTGTATGTGTGTGTACATTATTCGTAGATGCACATTTTAATTGAGAGTGAAAAACGTACACTAGATTTATTCATTTTACGAGTCGGTTATAGTGGCCATTAAGTTCACATGTCACTGCAGATCCTGATGTGTTCGCTATGCAGACAATCTGCTAATTTGGACCAGCCTGAAATGGTGTAAACAATCAGATTAGGTGTTGAAGACATTTATGATTAGGTGTTGCGGTGTATATGCCAGACAACGCCAACTAATGCCGCACTTGTTAAATAATCGCCGCCACCGGTTTTGGTGATGATGGTATTATTATTATATTGTCAAATGTATGTAGTGACGTATAACAGCAATTGCGCGTATAGACAGAATTTAAAATAAAATCAGTTTTAATATTATCTATTATAGCAAAGAGAAAATTTATTTAAAAAAAAAACTTATTAGCACCATGACGTACGTATTCATAATATCATATATTATTAATAATACTCAAATTATAAATATATGATACATCAGCCAAGAAAATGAATCGTAAATACTATTATGTTGGTATTTTATTTTTTTATTTTTAGTGCATCAAAAATAGTGAGGATAACGTACAATTCTTATGAAATCTTCAATAATTAATCACACAATATGTTATAGACATTTTAGAGCTCTAATCTTACACAACTAATTCATACTGATATTAATATGAAATAAAAACACATTACACAATATACTATGTATCCGTAATCCATATATAATAAATATAATAATAAATTATTGTTAGTATATACTCGTAATATTAATTTCAACAATTTATTTAATGACCAACTGACAGTTGGAAATAAAAAAAATATTATAATTTGTTTATTACCCATCGAATTTTAAACACGTTTTAAATTGTATTCTAGTTATAAAGTGTTATCACCGGGAATTTTTCTTCATTAGATTTGTAACATGTTACATAATATTATTATATTAAAAATGTATAAATGCATAAAAACTATGGTTATTACTTATTGTTATCTTAAACGACAGTGTATATAAAAAAAATAATGTAATTAAAATTAATAAATTATTTTCAAGTGTAAATTGCACAATAGTAATTGAAAACATTAAGTTTAAGTAAAGGTATAATTTAAGTCATATTTTTATTGTCAATGTTTATAGATACCAGAAGATACCAATATACGTATTAAACATAGTATACGAGTCCATATCATCACAATATAAAAAATAGAAAAAATGACTACAATTTACTAATTTACAACTAAAGGTTTCACTAAAAATTAAATTATCACTAAAATCCTTTATTTTATACAGAGTCAATACTGTCATTCAAAACTCTCATGGACAATTCAGAAAGACCTGAACTGGCTCTGAGACTTATTCAGTTATTCATGTAAATAATTAAGTTAATTAAACGCGTAGAGTGTAAAACTGTGAGATTTCTCAAAAGGAGATTATATTATTATCTGCTGCGTTATTGTTTTCATAGTATATTATACTCGTAAAAATATTATAAGCGTAGTATCGATCATATAAGTTTTTGTTAGGATACATCAATTTTAATGCAAGATATAATTATAAAATATAATTATTTTCAAATTGTAAACCATTTAAAATTTAAAATGACGATAGTTTATTTTAAAATAAAATATAAAAACTTTTACGTGTGTGCCTAAAAATATTATTTTCATTAAATTTAATGAAAGATCAACTTAGAATAATGTTAAATGGGAGCCAGTTGAAACGTCGACAATCAATATATCGACAAATTACAATATCGACAAATTATATAATTAAAATTATTATTATTTTAATTTATTTAAATAAATATGAATAAATATAAGGATATGAATTATAAAAATCAAATAAAGTATAAAATACGAAATACGAATTATATAAATAAAATAAATATTCTTGGATATAGATATAAATAAAAATAAAATGTATGAAACATGAAATAAAATAAAATTATAATGCCACATACTTTGTCCCAAATGAAAGAGACATAATCGACTTTGACTTTTTGTGAACTCTTGTTTAACTGCACTAATAGCCGCTTGTTCAAAATCGGTTAAAATATAATCAGGCTGTAAAACTATATTATTTTCCGATGCATAGTGTTGTAAATCTTGAAACATACGAATATAACATTGTTTAGACTTACTACTTAAGAGAGCAAAAACCAGAGGTAAAATTCGCGAATTTCTACAATGTCCAATTGGAGCATGAATTGAATATAACTGGTGGAATATTGTTGGTACTGTCTTAAACGTAGGCTCTGCGAGGTAGGTACATAAATAATCGTACACGCGTGTTGTCGAAATGATCGAAATGATTTGATTTGACCACACCATCACATAAGAAATACCTACTATTTATTTTATCCTTATCTTTTTATACTAAATATAAAATAATATAATGTATAATGTTAAGTATAAAAGAGTAAAATAAATTAGTCTGACATAATACAATATGCCATATTAAGCGTTTGTAACTTGTAAGACAGTATCAACATCTGCGGGTAAAATATCCTCTTAACTTATTTGTTTAGTACCATCAGGCATCAATAACAGTCCCAATGTTTTGTAAATTTTGCTACTACCTAAACACTTAACAATTTTTTTTTTTAGCATATTTAGACAAACTTTTTTAAGAGTTGTAACTAGTAAACATTAACTTTTTTTCATCTATTTGTATATCTATACTGCACACAAAAATAAAAATTACATAAAATTTTTTTTTATAAAAATTTAACGCAATTTTAATACATTTACCTATTAATTGTACTCGTATGTAAAAGTTCTTAAAAGAACAATTTATATCTTATATATTGTAGTAAATTTTTAAGCTTATTTGGGAAGCTTTAAAATGTATATGAATACATTATTTAAAAAAAAAAAAAAAAACTGTTTATTTAAAATACCTATAAATAACTTATAATTAGTCTAAGTATGGTTAAAATTGCATTGCGTATAACAAACAATAATAGATTATAGTAGATTGTTTCAATTATTTACGTTTAATATTTTTGAATAAGTATAATATAACAAAGATTGTTTTAGGAAAATTTTGTTTTCTATAAAAATGCCGGTTTTTTGTGAATATATTTATAGCTACCAGAAACTCTCCTGGGGGTAAAGGTTCAGACTTTTTACTACTCCTAAAGGTGACGCCAAACATAAAAAAAATAATTTTAAATCAATATGATTTTCATCGATTCACTCAGAATCTAAAAGAGTATATATCAGTATACCTAATATTAATAGTCATTATGTTTTACGATGTTTAAATTTTTAAGAGTTCTAAAAATGCGATATTTTAAATAAATAATTATTATTATTTTTATAGTACTGGTTTTAATATATTTAAGTCTCTGGATAAATTCTCCTAAAATTCTATGTGAAACCTGTCTATTTTATATAGTTATATAGAAAATTATGAATACGAATTATTGTGCAATGATATTTTGGTGATGAAATCAAAAACTTGGTTATATAATATAATAAACAATTTCATGTGAAAAAAGTATACATTTATAAACTAGGTTCTTACAGGGGATCTATACGCATAATATAATATATTAAATGTTTAAAAGAAAACAAATTGATCGGAGCGGCAGCGGTGACGGCGGCTGTTCCACAATCCCACAATGAATCTGCGACCAAAATGGTTTTAAACCATTGTGTTATATATTATTATGTATGGTACTGTGGTGTATGGTATCACCGAGTGTTTATCCAGTAATATTTTACCCCTATATGTATACATGTACAAATGATTTGGTGAAATTTATTAATCTCGCGGGTGCGTTTATGTTGAATTATGTGTTCGCCATCGCCACCCTTTTATTATTTGGCTACCGAACAGCTGAAAAATGTTTTTACAACGTCTGAGTGTCTGGTCTCGACAAATGATCATAACCCTAAATCATCGTTTTCTCTCGTTTCTTGTTAATATGGCTAGTGTATAGCTTTAACCAGGGTTATTATTTTTCTATGCGAAACTGACCATTTGTCTGCTGAATAATTGGGTATACCCAAATGACCGGAGACGTTTTTTTTCCAACATAATAATATTATATTATATATAGCGGTTTCCATTTACATTGTCTCGATCGTACTCGTAATATAGTACAGACAAATATCGTTTGCTATTCCACCAGATATTATTATATTGTATTAAGTTCCGCGCCGGTCGACTTTAAATTAAAATCTTCAAAAGTAAAATTTACGTAAGTACATTTAGTATGACAATACCCATACATATAAATTATTATGTTTATTGTGTACATATATATTATTATTATATAGTTTTCCGTCCTTGAATGGAAGACGACGGCATTTGGATTTTCGCCGCCAATTGTCTGGACGTAACCGAGTTACAAAATAACGATTACTTAAATTTGATATCGTAAGAAGAATTCTGTAGAAGTAATTTTATTAAGTAAACTCATTTCTCGTAACTTTTAAAGTTGTATCCTCAACAATTCAATCATAAATCATAGAAAAGTCTACTTTTCTTAAAGACATATAATAAAGTACAAAAGTCAGTGTAAATTCAATTTCATATATTTTATAATTTATACCTATGCATACGAATATACAATTGACACATATTTTAATATATAGGTTATGTATATTAATTGATATATCATATTGTGATCACCGTGATCGCTGATAAAAAAAAAACATACAATTCTTTTCGTGAAATATTAAATAATTTACATTTATTTATATATGTATTATTGTTGAACAAAAGTTACTTTTTTCGATCAAAAATAAATTGCATTGAGTGCAATTGATATGTTTTTCTATACTTTCTTAAAAATGGACAATTTTTTAAAAATCCACACGATTTGTTTTCTCTCAATTTTCACGAATCGGAACTGGTATAATTCTAGACTGAACACGTTTTAAAAATAAATGTTGTAGATACTGGAAAGTGCATCAGTTAAAACTATTCTCCAAATTTGGTAAACACGTTTTCGCTCATGGTTTTCGGATCACCGACCATGTGTTTGTCTTATAATAATACGCGTTTAACCTCATAATTTATAATGTATATATATATAGCTGTCGATAGGAATAAAGATTTTTAGGAGTATCCATATAGTAATCCCGGTATTTGCAATCTTTACATACCTGACAAAAATCACGACAACACTATACCTATATACGTCATGTCACCGCTTATCGTCTATAAATTTCTACAGAGTGCGCTCGTTATGAAGGTGAAATCTTAATCCGATACTTCCGAAATACACAGTGATTTTGCTAATTAATTGTCAATCAAATAATGTTTTACATAAATTAAACAACTTGAAACATACAATTTGTATAAAAATATTTTTCATTTCTTCCCAAGTTTTAGATTTTTTTTAAATTATATTTATTAAAATGTACATATTTACACAATATTTTACAATACTATTAATATGTATTTATTAATTCCATTTTGCGTAGCTTCGACGCCAACAATATAAATTCAAAATTATGTACTGCGGCAGAGTATACAAAACAAATCATCATACGTGCGAAGGAAAATCTACACGATTAAACGTAAGTATAATTATGTACTTATGGATACTATTTGGTATGAAATCCAATGTATGAAATAGACTTATAATAATGTACTCCATTATGATTATAATTATTGCAACAGGTGCTCATCATATCTAATATACATTATTACGTTCATCACCCCAACACCACCAATTTAAAAAACAAATACATACAAATTATCGATAATATGTATAATTATTAATGGATCAAATTATTTAACCCGATCGGTGTACCACTTTTTTTTTTTTTTTAGAGGAATTAGTTCACATAGGGAAGCCTTTTTCCAGTACTGCGCTGTTTTTTTGTTTAGTATAAAAAATGATCATACAATATCTTATAAATTACGTTATAAAATAGTAAAAACATTAAAATTTCGATTCAAAGTAGGATTTTTTAGAAAACTACGTAACTGCCCCGAATTATGATCGTACTAACTCATATAAATCACGTACTAAACTATTGTACTATTATTTAAACTATTGTGTAGTAACAATTTTTAACCATGTGTGTGGCTCAAATCCCATCATTTCGAATCCACCCACTGTTTTTTTTTTTTATGGTAACGGTATATAACAAAGGTTATTGTTTTTGAAACTCGTCGTATAAATGCATACAAATCACATATTAAGACATGTTTGTGTAAAAAGTTTTCCAGTAAAATTCTAAGCGAGTGAGGCCGGGACGATGCACGTTTTTACGTTGTCACATTATCGTGCCCCACTGCCCCTTAAGTGTGTAGATTTGATGAAACGGCGGATGGTGATGCCGCGGCGAATCACTAGCGACACTAGCAATGAGGCGCTCGCGTTAACTGGCTGTATGGATCGTGTCCAATGCACAGACTGCTGCCGAACGGGGTGCAAAACGATCGTTTATCGTTCCCGCGGACAGACGACAACCCTTTACTTATACACGCTCGCAGACATGGGCATAATATACGTATATAAATACGGCGTACAGCAGCAGCGTGAGTTGTAAAAATCTGGGAGCGCAATAAAAATAACCGATTCCGGATTTCGACGTCGTCATATATATATATACACGAGACAACGACCTCGGTATCAGTATAATAGTATTATTATATTATATGTATATATATATATATATATATATATTGATAGTTGTTGTACAGTGGCAGTGCAGTAGCGGTGGACGAAACGGTAGTGGAGCGGGAAATGTATAAACGGCTTTGCACTGGTGTAGGGTGTGGTGGGGATGTTGAGGATGAGGCGGCGGTCGTTTTTAGAGCCGCTATCAATCTTGAGGGACCGACGGCGCCTCGGCTACATGGCGCCTGACACAACCCTCACGTACACCCGCCCCGGCGGTGGAACTTTGGCGCAAGAGCGGGTGGCGATCTATCTATCTATCCATCTATATATATATATATATATATATATACTTATCGTATATAATATGTTTACATGCTACGAAGCGGAGCTGAAACGGATCTTTTTAAAAGTCTGCCCCGAGACCTTTATATTATATTGATAAAGTTACACCCGCACTCACGCACGCCCGCACAGGACATAAAGGCAATTGTCATTTTTCTTTTCTTTTTTTTCTGTAATTATATTTTATACAATAAACGCTTTTTGGATATCGAAACAATACATAATTTAACGTCATCGTTGTCAACGATTTTTCTTTCCCCGAAGAGGACTTCGTATTTTTTCCCATCGTTTCCCACGATTTTGTCATTATTTCTCGCTTCGCTGCGCTCTAATATTCACAATGTTGTCATTTTATTACATGTATTTTAAGATATTATATTGCGTAATGTCAATGGCTGTGTACAACTGTTAAAATCGTTCTTATGACGATTAGCAGTTTTCACATAATAATATAATAGTAACCATCAGTGGATATTATCTCCACATTTCTCTGTTAATTTTTTTTTTTTTTAATCCAGAATGAATCAAGAAACGTATTGATTTTATATGACGCGTAATTTTTAATTATCTACGAGATTTTTCATTAGAAAAGTTAATTTTTTTTAAGTCGTAGGTACAGTAGTTTTAGAACGATAACGTTGAATAATATTATATACTATGTAGTTGTGGGTGTTTTTTACATTTGAATAGGCAACCATATTTACTATTGAGTAAATTTAACATTATGTTTAAAGGTTTAAACGTTTTAACAATACATTTATAAAGGTATACATCACGCATAAACAAATACTATAACCATTTTTTTTTTTATTAAATCTAAGAATAAGGATGATGCGTTTGAATAAAATAAGTTTAATTTAACTGCACGGGAGTAAATATATAACTTATTTACATGTAATACATTTTATTGGTCAAGAAAAATATTTAAAATTCCTTTTCAACTAGTTTTCACCGTCAAACAGTTTCAGGTATATTTTGTTGTTCACTGGATGTTTAAATAAAATATTAGATATTTATAAAAAAAATAAAAATCTGTTTTTTATGTGTAGTTTAGAATACATAAGGTTCAAGCAAAGTGATTAATATTATTAATATAGGTATACAACATTTCTAGATTTAATAAGAAATAGACAAATAACTGTTTGAGTGCCGCCAGTGTATATGACTACCTGTCTAATGATAACATAACCTAAACTAACCTAACTTAATATACTAATTACATAAGGACTTATAAATCCCAACAATAAATTAAACAACTTTAAAGTTATAAAAATGTCTATCTGGCATCTGAAACAAAATTCTCTATTCTCTTTTACTGTGTTATTAAAAAACTATTCACAATAGTAATAACTAATAAACTAATCCACGGAAAAGGCTGAACAGATAGTTCAAACTCGTTCATGTCAAAATATCTGTATCACTATTTTATATTGTAATCACATATTTAACTTACCAGTTTTATGCATATTATAAATAAAGCAATTTAATTAAAAAAATAAAAATAAAAATATGTATATATTTTACAATATAAATAATTTAATAAATAAGAATATATTTTTACAAACGTAATACCTAAGTACAAAGTATTCAATTTTTTTTATATTTTTCTTAAAAACATGTAATAGTTTCTTAGATTTATGACATATATTAGTTATTATATACCATGAAATAAAATTACAATATTTTTCAAACATTTTCTATGGAGAAAAAATTATAATAAAAGTAAGTTATTAATTATTATAATTTCGAATATTAGTTCCAACTAATAATACACTACCCATAAACCACTTTCAGACCTTGAAACATAGATATAATGATAAAATTCATTGTTTTATTTTTAAGTATGTATAATGTAGAAGACGAGTAGTATAATCTTTACTTGGTTTTTGATAATTACAGTCTATGCAACATGTCGACATCGTTAGGTATAATATGCGATTTACTTAAAAGATATATTCTATATGTTTCATAATTAACGTAATACAAAAGAAGTTAATAAACTTTGAGTCTAAAATAGAAGAGAAATAATAATTGTTTTTAGGAGCAACCCAAATCGTTGTTAGTTTATAACTATTTATTTCTGATATTATATTTTACTATATTGTTGTGTGTTCATGGATTTAACTATATGCAAGTCACGATGCATAAAATTAATGACACAATTTTTGAATATCATATTATTATTTATTGATTACTATTATATAGGTTTTATTTACCATTTATTTATTAATAATTTACATAATTTAAGATAATTTGTTGAATCAAGTAATCAAAAAGTCAGTGGCAGTGTCATAGCCATGTAAGCGTATACTTGGTACCTAATACAGTAATACCATTGGAGAAGTGGCTTCTTAACATTATTTTATATTACTATTAATTTTTTTCATATTAGCTGGGACATTAATATAATGCGAATTTATAATAAATAATTCGTTATTTGTATAATGTTTATTTTATATATCTTTAGTTATTCACTTCTTAGCGATTCATGATCGTACAATTTAGAGGTAAGTCACAAAATATGATAATATTATAATATGTACAGATTTACTTTTATTATTATTATTATCTCATATTCTAACACAACTGACTGTAGATTATAAAATCTAATCTAAAATTATAGATTGGTTTGTTGTTAAGATTTGTACCTTGTACAATATATTGTCTCAAAACAAAAAACATATTTGTATTATAAATGATCTACCATCGCACACCAGTTGCTTTTTATGTATTTTTTTAATAGTATGTGGATTATTCAAGAAAAAATTGCATTTGTGTTTGTGAACATGATAGTTATCATAAAACATATTAAAATATATAGATATAACATGTATACGTCTAGTATGTGTGTTCTATAATTACCAAAACTAGAAAAATTAATCTAGTGCCTCCCTTCACCAAAGACAAAAATAATTAGCCATGCACGGCGTTAGCGTAGCGATGTTAATACAACAACGCATTTGATTGTCCGTACAATTTATCCATAAAAACCATAGATACAGATTTCAGATTATTTTAGGTTTTTACAAATTTTTTTTTAAAATATGGAAAAATAATATAACTGGGGTAGGCATTATTCATTCTTATGAGTGCACTATTTATTTCTTTAGGTTGCGATTGAAGCGGAACGTTCGAGCACTAAAATAAACTATTTATACATAAATGTTAATTTAGGTTTACATAGTATATAAAAATAGTTAACAATATTAGTATATTAAAAATACTACCGAGAGAGGAAACATCAGTTCTCCCCTATGTCATTTGGTGAGATTCGGTGGGTTAATTTTCGTAAAAAAAAGCGAAAAAAATAACCCGTGTTCTCTAAATAAATCGCTCACAAATTAAAGCACACATGGAACATTTATACAGTTTATTAGTTATACATTCATGACACAAATTTAAACGATTCATAAACTATTACTCAGAATTTATTGTACGGACAAATGTAATAATGTATTTATGTGTTTTCATATATACATTATTTAATATTATACAAGTTTATAATATAACTGTAATATTAAATTATTGTATATTAAACTTTATTAAAATACTTTTTGGTCACAAAAAGGAGACACATCATCCAATTAACCAGTGCCTGATTTAAGCAATTACCTTTTCTAAATGATTAGTTACAACACAATAGTAATTGTACAAGTTTGAATAAAATTGGATAACCTCATATCACTTGCTACAGTTAAAAATAAAATAACTAAAACAATAATATTATGATATTGTTATTTATTCGTTTTCAAATGAACTTTGAAATAATTAATAGGAATATGTAAATAAAACAATTAACATAATATAATTAATATTGTCGCAAGTTTTATTTGAATTCTTTGCTTTTAGATGGTACCTAATTGAAACTATAGGAATACAAATATATATTTTAGTATATACGGACTTTACGTTTATACCAATAAATATTATCATATGAAACCTCGTCCCTCTCGCTTTCAAAATACAATTAGAATAAAAAATATAGTCTATTGCTAAACCAATTGTGAGTATACCAATTGTAACCACTCTACTGTGCTGACTATTATTATATGTGATTTCTTCTTACGATTCAAGACGATTTTCAATAATATAAATTATCCATGAATAAACCACGATCTTCATTATGGCCCATTTGCAATGAATTACGAATTATCATCAAGTTCAATATCCATTATATAACTTATTATACTAAATTTAGAGGTCCATTCTAAGGTATCACTTTGCAACAAAACGAATTCATAGATTTATTTTTTATTTTTTTAGTTTAAAATTTCAAGTTCAGTAAAAAATAAAAACATATTAATTAGGCTTAGATATAATTATTAAATGTTTAAATAAACGGTTACCAACATTTACCTATGTGCCAACTCACTCCGTCCATATATACTATAAACTCTTATAGTTTATCAACTAAACTTGTTTAAAATTCGATTTTTATGCATTGAAATTCTCAGAAAAATATTCTGCTAAGAAATTTGGAATTTAAAATGAATGATGTCATTCAAAAACTTAATTTAAACAAAAACGATAAACATACTAAAAAATACCATTAAATACATTCATATTTGTTGAGATAATTAAGTGTTTACTGTTATAAGAATCACCGTAAGTACCATGCATATACTTATTGTATATATTATATGGTATAAAATATTATAAATAATCACTATAGGTGGATATTATACACGCAGGTGTGGCTATTGTTATTATGCATAAATATTGTAATTACATGAAAATAAAAGACTTTATTAGAGTTAATAGGTAATGTTAACCAGTCCCAGTATTTAACGGTTAATTTACCTCCTCAATTTCATTATTTATTCCTATTCGATGAACTTCACTAAAGGGAGGTAGCATGAATACTGTAAGTTTCAAATACGTTTCAAATACTAATCACTAATATCACTAATCAGTTACTACGATTTGTACGTTGTACCAAATATAAAATTCCACAGAGTTAAAGGAACGTAATATATTGGGTAGAATTTTTCTTCCGTTTGAAATAATAATAAAAATACTTTTTTACTTATCTAACACATATTAAAAATTAAAATGACCTAAGCAGATATGTGGATTCTGAATAATAACCCATAATATTATATTTAGTTAAGTTTGTATTTTCGTATAATATTTCATTTGGTGTTTATTTTTGTGTTTACATAACATATTTTTTTTTTATATATTAATGACGAACATCATGTTAATTATAATTATGACTAATGTGATTTTTAACTTAACTTATTCCTATATATCTTATAAAATCTGTAATTAATATATATTAGAAATTAACCTAACTAAATCTAACTAGTAAAGTAGTTGTATCTATACAGAATGGTTTACAAATAACAATATAATTTGAATAAATCTATTATTAAGGGCAAAAATGAAGGTGAACAGCATGTGAATTACTCTGTAAACCATATAAAATTATATTTGATTATAGTCATTAATAAATTAATATTAAAACGATTTTTTTTACTTATTATTTGGTAATAACTAATAAGATAGTGAACCGATTAAAATAATATAATATAAATATGTTACACGAATACTGATAAAAACTGTACCTATGTTATATATAAAGATATAATGAAGATAAACACGATAGCACACGCGTGTATTATAATATCGTGTTGTACATAAAATTGTGCTATCAATTTGTTCGTCGGCATGTGTAACGGATTGCAAAATTTTAAAAGTAAATAATTTCATCCGAATGAAGCAAAACGTACAAATAAATGTTAAGTCGAGTACGAAATGAATTCTATTAGTACCTTTAGTTCTACAGTTAATAGAAAACACTTGGACCATACGAAATATTATATGGGGATTGTGTTAGTGTATATATTATTCGCAAAGTAGTTGAAACTTTGGCACGTGATCATCTCGGTGTCATCGAGATACCGTTGAAAGAATTACTGATTTTTGTTTAAATATATATAATATATGTATACTATTTAACGTCAATTACGACACGAGTCATAAACTTTCACCGTAATACGCACTAATGAAATGTATACGTTTATCAACTGATTAAATGCGAATATGTTTTAGATCACTATTAGAATTTCGATTTGAACATATTACAGATACATCCGTAAGAGCTAATAATAATACATATTACATATTATGTGTTTCAAATATTTTATCTTCGCTGTTTATTTTGTCTTACGTCACTTTTTAGATGTTCGTATACCGTGTTTGCTTAAAACGTATTTCTCGTTAAAATAATTACAGTCAATTGTTTTTTGGCAATTTGACATGAACTCGCACGTTTTGACGAATGAATTATTTTAGATATGACACGTCATCTTGATTTGGTTTTACAGCCATCGGAAGTCCATCTCAAGATTTGTGAATGACGACGACAAAGCTACGGCACTTTATAAGCAATTACTCATCCTTGTAGATATATACCCCTCAATATTAATTATGGAATTATCAGTCAAATAATTTTACCATTGTTCTTTTGGACATTCAGTACAAAGCCAGTTTCAGAAATATTTCACCCCAGGGAAGGTTTTTTCATCTTTAAATATTAATTTATAAATGATTTAAAAATACATGCGTATATTATAGGTATAATATTTTACGCTTTTTAAAAAAAATTGCATCAAGCAAAAATCCCCCCCCCTGTTCCTCTTAGAGTCTTAACTATATGCATAAATTAAAAGTTTATAATTCGATTGTATATACTATGAATAAAACTCCGCTATTTCCTATGGTTTTCTAGTACCAGATATTATGAAAAATGAAAAAATATTATATTAAATAAACTGGGTTAATATTGTTCATCATACTGCTTCTTACGATTTTTGACTTGATATAGTTGGTTGAAAAAAATGGTGAATGGTCTTTACTTCACCTGTTTTAAAATAAGTATTTATTGTTGTTAATACCACTTATTTGTGTGTAGATCGAAATCGGAAGATGTCCGCCAATACGAAGATTTCAGTTTATTTCAGCCTTAGATGTTTTTATGGATGAACAAACTGACATACTACCACGAAATTCGTGCATGAAGACTCCTTTATAAAGGTTAACATTTAATATTATCATCAATCCCTATAGTTTCTGACAAGTACCCAGTGGTAAAAAAAAAAACTTACCAACGTATAGTTATTTCCTATCATAATTAGTGTTTTTCAAAATTTCAACAGAAAATGATAAGATAAAATCCATACTTGAGGATTTAGTCGATCAAATTAATATTTGATTGTTGAATTTGCAATATTTATTAATTAAACGGATTTAAACCCCGTGAACCTATAAACCATCATACTCGTAGAACTTCAATAAAATTAAAGTGTTCTAAATATATAACACTCAATAAATACCAAACTAATTAAATTTACAAACATATCATAGTTATTTAAAACAATAATATGTAAACAAATTATGTCAATATAACATAACAACATTATAAGCTCTTGGACGCTGAAATTATATTTTATTTATTCTGTATATTGTATACTATTATCATGAGTTATTTTATTTCTTTTTTTTTCATAAGGTCTATTAATTATAATTCATCAATAATGATAAAGTGCACTCAATTAAATAGCAACTTGAATCCTGACTGTGACTTTGATGTTGATCACGGACACGTCGGAAACAAATAATAGTCAATTAATATTCAGGAACATTTTAAAATAACGAATAATATCTGCATTTACACTATTTACATTACCATCTTATTTTATAATAAGGAATGATTTAAGATAGATACACTGTAAAGTAAATTACTCAAATGTAATATATTGGGTAATTTTGTTTTCATCGAACAATTTATAAATTTGATTAATAAAATAATAAGATTTAAATAAACCGAATATAATATGTTTTGATAATAACTTTAAAACGTATAATTTTTTTTGGATATTTGCCAATTCATTTATACATCTTCACCCGAGTCAATGGTTGTAAACAAACATAATGGTGCTAATGAACGATCCTAAATATTATATTAATAAATTTAAACTGTAGACTAATTAAATCTATATTTTTATCTTTATGTATACATATATATAAAACAATTTACATGTTCCAAAAAACCATAGTTTTTATATTGAAACAAAAAACCAAATGATAGTAAATTGAATCATTATTAGTTACACTTGTTCTGTATTGAGTTAAACAAAATTATTAATTGAACATAAGCTTGATTTTGACCTATATATAATATAATATAGAAAATCTCATCAATTATATTTTAATATTACATTCAGATTAGACTTCGCTAATGAAAACGAAGATCAATTACAAATAAATATACACTGTTCGGTAGATTTAACTATTTCTATAGTCTTGATTATTCTCGTTAAAAATGCAATCACTCATAGGTCATTAAATAGTTCACTTTTATTCTTATGACACATATTCCCGGAAAATTACAAAAAAAACTTAAAAGATATGAGTTCTCAAATAATAACACTACATGTTATAATATAATATTTCTTACTTAGTACAAGTATTTGTGTTGAAGATTTTATTTATCATGAGAAAATCATTAAAACTAAGTGGCTTTTAAATTATATAGTTATTAAGTACCTATGCATTTTATTAATTTAATTTTAAGAACAATCTTTATGTTAGTACTCGTTCTAAATTTAAAAAATATACTGTCATGTCATTAAATATACATTTGGATTTATTACTCTGGGTTTTCATTATAACCTAATCTATAACCTTTAATATTTATTCATAATGTGTGTTGAATTATTATTACGTTGTAATTCATAATTGTATAATTATATTTTTTCGAATAATCTTATTGTTTAAGAGGAAAATGAATGCGAATAAAAATAACTATTGTGCATAACCGTGTAAACTGTAAATTATAAATTATAACAAATTAAGAAAGCTCATGCACTCTACGAGTGTGCTAAATTCTTAGTTTTTAAACGAATTTTAATACAACGCAATAAACTTAGATTCCGTTTACTTAACTATATGTACGGTAACTACGGACAATATAATATTTTAAGACAGTTATATAATATTTATATTTACAAACAATAATTTTAATAATAACAATATTGTAACTATGCACCGCGGTAACCTAACGGACGGACGGACACAACAGAGATACAAGGTGTTCTAAGCTTATGTTTAGAAACCTAATAACACAATAATAATATTTCAATAGCGCGACTGATGTAAAGTAAGATAGTATATCGCACAAAGAGTATATACTTGAGCTAACAATAAATTATTATTGATCTGACGATGTCGATTAGGAAATCGACGGTGGACGACGAGAACGTATTTAATATTAATGGCCAATGAGTCGTAATAAACTGTGTGCATGCGAACGTTGCCAAATTTGTGAGCAAAACGCTCCTTTGTCGGGTGTTCTTTTGTAGTCGGGTTATATTGATTATACGATCAATCGTCAGTAGGTATATAGACTATTCATCGATCCGTGTAACATCACGCTATATATAAAACGAAATGCCGTCCCGTATAACGATCCGGTAATATACTTAGGTACATCAAATTTATTCCGAAGTCGATATGCGTGTTTGAATGCGACCTGGAGTAGTAGCTAGGTATATACGTGTACATTCGCGCGAATACTATGAATAGGTACCTATACCTGTAATAACGTTGCGTTAGTTGAATCGAAGTAATATACCGTCATTAATAGCGGTTTTCATCGCGCAACGAATCACTATATTTTGACCAAACTCTAATAGGCTATTTTATTGGATTCGATAAATATGACAAAAAAAATAAATATATATAATATATAAAAAACGATTGGCAAAATTAAGTGGAATACGCCGTATAATACCCGCTCTTGTTGTTAACTGTGATTAAAACAATAAACTTCCTTCAGTTTCTTAGTAAGGAAATATTTCATTCATTTGTTAGAAATATTATGTTCTAGGTCATTGCTATTTGACGTCTGTCTATCAGAATTGATAGTTTCTTGGCTCCTGCTAAATTAAACCTACTTATTATTATTATGTTATTGTTCGCGTAATTACATCGATTTCAAGTTTATGAATATTTATTGTTTAAGGGGTAAACGTCACGGCAAAGTAAACTATCGAGCAATTTAATAATATATCGGTATATGCATATACTTTTCCGATGTTATTTGACTATGGCTTATTAAACTATTAGTTTGTTCAAACAGAAATATTACTTAGACCATTCAAACTATCTTCTAAACTATATTAGTTTTTTTTTTTTTTCAATAACATTTTAGTTATTGTAAACCTGTGGTTAGTACAATGTCCACAGTTATGTATCATAAAATTAAGACCTAATATAGTTATTACTGTAGATGTTCAAAAACGAAGGCGATGCTCTTTATATGGACTTACAGCGACTTCTAGTCCCTTTGAACACTATATACAAAACACAAAGAAACTTATACATACTATACTACCGTTCAACTTTTGTTATAAGTTTAAACAATTATAATATTAATATAAATGTTATAGCAACGTCGCAACGAACAACATTAAAATTTAGCGACCGATACACGTGACTCTGTCTTAAACATGCCATTTTATATCAAGAAAAAATATATAAATAAAATACTTTGAACATAATAATTAATAAGTAGGTAGGTAGATAATTATTAGGTTGTACTATAGTATAATGTAATTAACTAAGTTAATCACATTATTTACTAAACGGATTGATTTGGGTATGATCGTAATCAGTGAAATATAAAAAAAAAAAGAAGATAAAAATAATCAAATGTATAACAATGGTTAGTAGGTGTACCTAAAAATATAATCGGTCATTTGTCAAGAAAATTGTTTTACAATTTCTGTCGGTATATATTTAAACCTGACATGCGTTTGTATTATATATATGATGTTAAGTTTATGGGCCGAGAATATAATGTTATACTGTGGGAAAGTGTCAGACCTGTTTACAAACTACTACTCTTAGGGTACGTCAATATATGATCTGATGAGTGATACGCTTTAAAAAAATACCATATATCCGTAGACGGGCTTTTTAACAGACCACCAAAGACACTTAATTACATATCTCTACTTATTGATGTCCCTCACAGTACTTATACACAAACACACACACATACACACACACATACGACGACGACGACGACGACAAGTCGTTCGTATACGCACTAACACGTTCAAAAGTATATTTACGGCGGTTAATATTATACGCGCCGAGTGTTGTTAATCCTATTCTCGGAGAGCGACGAGATTAAAACGATTTCCAGCACCAACTAATTACTTTCGGGCACTCGATTCTGGTGTAATAATTTGTAATAATATATAGTATATATAGTTGGTCGATTTCTCCGGGATATTAGCCAACGGTATTTGCCAAGTTTCATGTGCACGGTTTGGACTTGGGAGGACTTATTTCTATAGTGCTAAGACGCGTGTTCGGTACTTACTTTGGAATTGGCGACAGAGTTTTAATAACAATAACAATAATAATAATATGTTTGACTACAACGGTTATTCGGATACACGTGTATAGTAGTATATTCCACTACATTTTGTATATTTAACGCACAGTTACGTCATTTTACTAGGGCGTAGATTTTAATATAAATATAGCATTTTTTTACGACTGCATTGCTTTTTAAGTATGTCAAATAATCCAAACTGAATTTTCATTTTCATTCTTTTTTTAGGGTTTTTGATTTTAAAAAACAATTTATGTATTTAAAATTTGTAACGTTTAGATCGCGAATCTATTTAAAACTTTCTACGGTTAGTATAACAGATATTAATAATGATAATACCTAATATATAGTATATACTATTTGTTTTTGGAAAATATTAGTTCAACCTACTGTATTAACAATATTGAACAATAAATTGCCAATAGTACGATAAAAATATAATAATAAAACTATAGTATATATACCGAACGTTAAGAGAGAATCCAATCATACGCAACACCCGTGCGAAGAAACCCTTTCCTGTACTTACCTAAGCCTAAACCCGAATTCACTACTACAATCAAACCACTAAAATTCATCAAAATGGCCAATATATAGAAAGAAATGTAACATAATAATGTATCTACTGTTTTAATTTTAGCCTATATTTGTACATTTTCTGTAATTTCCAATAGCTTTTATCTCCGTGGGTGTATATTTTATAAATTATAAACAAAAAGAAAATATCTTTAGAAATTTAGACTGATAGACCGTTTCTGCTCAGAATGGTTCTTCCTTTTTTACATAATATAATTTATAATTGAGTTCACATTTAACACAATCATTACAGTGAACAATCCAATGATGAGATACGTTTGACAGTTTATGCCTTCTGTACCAGAGAACGACTTTAGTGGTTTTAAAACACATTAACAAAAGTAAAATGCAATTTATATGTCATAATATGTACGCATTAAAAAATTGTTTAAGAATCATAACTATGTTTTTCTATATACCTAATAGATATGTTTTTAATTATTTATTTTATATTAGAAATAATAAATTATTTACAAGATATTTTTTATTTAGAAGGATTTTTTTATTATTGAATATTAATGGATAGTACCAAGAGCATATTTCAATACAATTATTTAAAATTCACTAATCAGTTTTATATTTACGCAATTATTTTTTTTGTAAACAATATTTTAAGGGTATTTTTTACATTTTGTTCGTAGGTACTCTCCAGGATGTGTTTATTCTGACCACGCGATATATGAGTAATGCGAGTTTATATATAGACCGGCGCCACTATAACCCATATATTATTATTACGGTGTGGACCGTCGCGGGTGACATACTGCTGCCGAGACTGGAGACGGTCCAGACGGGGCGCTGGCGCTGTAATCGTTTCCGGGGCTTGAAGTAGAATTATATCAATTTGGGACGGTTATTGTGACACGGTTTATTTGTTTGACGTTATTCATAGGTGTATATTATTATAGGTGTACTCGAAGTGTACAAATAGTTCAGGCAAACAGCTGCGGGAACGAACGCGTGGATTTCAATCATTCTGAAACAAGAAAAATGGTTTCATTTACACTGCATTGTATGTTCTTAAATTGTGTAGTAAGTAATCCTAGTTGACGGTGTGAATATTTAAGTGAAGTTTTATATAATACATATATGCTATAACATTAACAATAATAATATAATATTATTAATATTAAACTTTAATATGAGTATTATTTCAGCTCGATAAATTAAAATATGGTTTATTGTTACCATATGGCATATATAATTATTGCAGTACAAGAATAGACATTTTGGGAAAATGTATTTACATTTAAAACGAATACATGCGTAACAAATAAACAAGTCACTCATTATGGTTGTATAAATATTTTTACCATAATATCAAATCATATATTGAATTATTTTCAAACTTCAAAAAGCTGTCACTTGATAAATTTTAAGTTTAACAACATAATCAATAGATTAAAATTACCGGAAAAGTATAATGCATGCTCAGGAAGAGTTAATATATGAAATCTTCCGAAAATTGTGTACTTCATTTCCCCTAGCAGCTATGACAGCAAATCGTATTTTTGTCTAAGACCTCCAAACTAAGTTAATTTTTAGTGATACATGTAAGATAAAACATACGGTAGTAAAAGAGAGACTACTCGCGCGTATTAGTCATAATCTGTATTACGTATTTGCACTAATATATTCACTCGCTCTACATTCTAGATTAGGATTACCTAACTTAATAAACCGATTACACAAATTCCAATTAATTAACACGCTGTAGGTTTATTATTCCTACTCTATAATAGTACATATTATGTAGTTTATACTAAATTAAGTGTGACTACATAATCTATTGTCAGTATATCAATAATAATATATTATTTATTATCATATATATTAACCATAGACGTAGATAGTAAAGTCTCTACTGTATAGAGGACCTGAGATAGGGCTAAGCAATTCCTAACTGTTAGTAGGCTATACTCCCACCCACCCCATACAAATAACATTTTACACATTTTAAAGCATTTTTTTTTCAGAGGTTTTGTAATACCCAGAGCCTCACGTGGGTGTGAGCTTCAACTCGCCCAAATCTCAAATACTATTTTAGCCTATCCGTATTGATTACTTGTAAAGGTGATAGGTAAGTATATACTATATAACGATTATAACGTATAATATGTACCACAATGTTGACAGGACTGTTTATTGGGTTCGAGGTGATGTGAGAAAAATGATAACGCGATATTTCAAGAATTTTTACCTTAAATACGTCGGTGGCCGTAATTCACATATCATATATAAATATAAGCGTACGTGTATAATACTACTCGTGGACATAATATATTATTATTATATATGCGGCAATTATATACGCTTCGATAATATTACCGTAATTAAAGGCGACGACGACAACGACGTGGGAGAAACGATTTTTTTTTCAATGCGTTCAATTCAAACACAATAATATACAAACAGACCTTTATTGTTATAATGATATTTATATAAATATGTGTGTGTGTGTGTGTGTGTGTGGCTGTGTGCGTGTGCGTGCATAATATTTTATTATATATACGGTCGGCGATACGCCCACGCGCTTGTCGAATTCGTCTCGTTTTATACGTATGGAAAAAAATCGCATTCTCATAAGTCATAATTCAAGTTATATTAGAATTGCGCTATTGGAAAAATGTCGTATTTATTTATTTTTTTGTTGATCTCTGCGGATTCAGACTTGTAAGTCCGTACCCGCCATCTCTAAAACATATATGCTTATATTGTAACACTCGTCGCAGTCGCGGACGACTAGTGTATCACGAAAGAACAATATTATGATTTTCAGCAGGCGTTTACTGTTAGCAATAATATTATACTGTAAATCACACAAAATATTTGTTCCAGCAAACTGAAAATATTCCATGTTTAATCAAATAAAAGGCGATTGCCACTGCAGGACTCACCTCGTGCATTGATTCCGGATACAAGTTCTGTTTTTATTTACAGACTGATTCACCAAACATACTTACCCACGAACTTCCTTAAATATTTTGATTTTTTGGTATTTGAATACCATATTATTTATTAGTATAAACATTTTAATGTATCTAATTAATATCAAATAAGCATTTTATCTGTTATAAAATATTTATACTAAGCATAATAGTCCTTAAATATAATTTTACTAAAAATGTTGATTTCGATACGACAATATTTACAATAAGTAACAGCAAAGGTATGTACTCATTCAAAAATAGAAGAACTTCATCTCTATAATACAGTAGGACACTACTAAAATAGTACAAAGAAATCAAAATATTTAGAAAACTGCATTATTGAAAAAATAAGGGACAATTAAACATGTATGATAAATCATTATGTAAATCGATGACGATTTTAGTTGGTTTGAGAAAAGAGGAATAAGTAAATATAACAAAATAAGGTTAAATTTTGTAATATTACCTATATATTATCACTATATAGTTATAAGGTGTAAAATAAATAATAATAATAATTACAAAACATATTATTATATTAGTTATTTTATATATTTGTTTTATTTATTGTATATTTATTATGTACTAATATAATTTATATATCATATTATTGAATTATACTCGAACGGAGAGTCGTATATAGTCTGTGCGAACCCGTTTACCTAGCACACATTAAAATGTCACGAGATACAGTTTTTTTTTCTTCGCTACAATAATTTATCGCCGTTTCGATAGTACCTGAGTTACCTATAGGCTATAAAATATTTTGTTTAATTTTTTTTTTTTTATCTGAAACATAATAATAATTTATTACGCGTATTGCAAAATATATCTATATTCTTGCAGCTTTGTACACAATTCACGCGTAGATTGTTTACGATTAAAAACGAAAGTTAATAATACACACTAGACGTTATTTAAATTTATAAGACTTCGTTGGGTTTTCGGATAATGTTTCCTAAATAACGCCGTTCTCGTCCCAAGAATCCATGAAATCGTATTATTAGATTATATATGTTTATGCGTATAATCCAAAGAAAATATAACAATGAAAGTGAAAATGCTAATATATTTCTTTTAATAAATTAACTCCGTGGATCCATTAAATTAGAAGTTTTATTTTATTTTACCATCTCGTTCCATTAAATATTTTTAATTTTGCAAATTTACTTTCCCGGAACTTTTTTGCATTTCATTTATAAATTATATATTTTTTAATTCGTTTACTTGTTACAACATACATATGTAATTATTTATGTATTATTATAATTGTATGTATGTTCTAAAATTATATTTTAATTAATTATTATAATAATAATTTATAGTAAATAATTGTAATAATGATTTAGTAGACAACGATTTTATCTGAAAATGTTCATCTTATATATTATTTTGTCTATGTAGGTATATACATTTCTTCCGACTGCATGATTAAAGGATTTTTTTGTTACTGTGTCGTTTCAACCTTTTACCATTTTTGTAGACTGCTGTGCATAATTTTGGAAACATTTGAATTTTGAATACATATCAGACAAGGTTAGAATAATTTTTAATTTCAACGATTGGCTGCGATAGCTCCTGTCTAATTTTTAATAATAATATTATAATATATATATTATTATCGAAAATCTACCCCTGCAGTATAATTCCCGACGACTTTAAATATATTTTTTTTTTGTAATTTTTTCAGTAGCTATATTCAATATTTTAAATTTATTAATTTTAGGATTGCTTATGAATGAAAATCATATAATTATTTGGTTGAATGTATATAATACGTATAAAATAGTTTGATAAATTAGTGAAATTGAACTCGAAAACAAAAATATACTGCGGAAAATTTATTAACGTCTATTAACATTTATCGCACTAATGCCCAACCTTTTTTATTTAACAGTTCACTTTGCAAATAATTATCTTCGAGTGAGCCACCTAATATTTAGTATTAATTTTGTAATCACATTTCGTCCTAATGTGTTTATATAACACCCAACAATGTACCTAAATAGATGTTTAAAAAATCGTTGCGTCGATTTTTTTTTTCATATTAATGAAAATAGTGTCAACATTTATTTTCAATTTGATTTAATTAAGTTAAAAACAAATTAATTTTACTCCGATAAATTAAAAAAAAAAACGAACATTTAACTATATTTTTTATATTTAGTATCTAAACGAAATAATCTGAATAACTCCACATTAAAAATAAGTGTGTAGAAAATATTTATATTATACTTTTTGGTAGTATTAATTGTAATTTTTTTTTGAAATGTACCTATACTTATAAAAATTTATAAATGAATTATAAAATTGTATTTTGTAATAATTTTACATTTTTAGGAATATTTAAGAGATGCGTAATGGTAGGTCACATGTGACCCACAGGCAATGGGTTAGACCTCGATGATTCATCGCTTACTAAATAAAAGCTATTCGATGAAAGTACGTGTTATAAGTAAACAAAAGCTGAGTGTGAAATTGTTACAGAAAATCATGTTAGATATGTTATAGTAATGTGTGTTTTGAGACTAAGTCATAGTTTTAATTTTGTGTTACGCGTCACGAACGCTATTAGTAGGTTATTAGTGTATTACTATATTCGTACATCCGTTTTCGAATAGTGATAAATTTAAATGGTATTTGAAGTAGCGCCGGAAATCAATGAGTCTCTTTTTACAATTATTTTCTATATTCAATACTACAATATATTATACATAACATAGGTAAGGTATATAATACAGAGTGATTCACTTGCAAGCATGATAATTCCCTTGTTTTACATTAATAATTTATTTATTTAAATTCTGATTTATGAAATTTTAAAATATATTTAAAGACTATTTTTTTAAATTATTGAGATTTTTTTGTATTACGTAAAGAGTGTTGTGGAGTGATAAAAATGTCTGTTTTTTTAAAACGAGAACTTTCTTTTTATACTGTGAATTATTGTTATGTTTAATTTTTTTGAAAATTTTGATGTAGGTACTTAATTCAAAATATAAACAAACATTTTGTTAGCTATTGAAATTATTATATTATGGATAATAATCCATTTTACAGCAATTTTTGATTTCGATATAAAAATTTAAGGAAATTTATCCATTAAATAATTTAGAGTAGAAAAGGAGATTTTTATTTGATAAACAAAAGTTTGTATCTTCACAGTATACTTCTGTAGTACAAAAAATCTCAATAAATTAAAAATATGATGTTTAAATATTATATTTAAGAAATGTTTTCATAATTGTCTAAAACAATTTTAGAATTACAAAGTGAGATTTTAAATACCTAGTTGCATTAATTATCAAGGAAAAATCGGAGTAAGCGTATATTTTAGTGATGAATCATTCTGTATAGTTTAGCTTATAATACAAATTATGTGCATGCTACAAGCATATCCCATCATCTATGCAGTATACACTATACCTTCCTATTATACCTGCTTATACCGTAATGCATTGTATAATATTATGCAGAAAACACGTAGGTGCACTATCGTGTGCACAAGAACTTAATAGTTAAGATATTATTCTTCATGAACTTGGACTAAACATCGTTACATCATGCCGTACGTCATTTTCTATATACGTATTGAACACAAACGAGTATTATATCTATGATTGTTCATATTAATGTCATTACCGATTGTATTATACGAGCAAGCCCGTTGCCGCGGTATATCAATAATCGGTACGCGATTATTGTTACATCAACCGTTATCTGTTCGCGATAATATATTATCCACATTATAAATTATCATAATTATCATATTCGCGTATTCGGATTATTATTAATATTATAATATCGTTTACGAACGTGTGTACAGCGTCTACCGCAGCAGACGAACGTTATCTGTCCTATAGGAACGGACAACGCGTTATTGTACGTTAAAATATGTATTATTGTAATGCTGTATTATGATAATTAGCAAATAGTGAATGATGCTTATCGTTTGATTTTCATTTTTCGGCTGATCTTAACGTCAAAAACCGTCATTTTTTAAGCACAACTATATAGAACACTACTTAAATAATATGTGTACTTAATATAATATAATATATGCAGGTAACAAGTGTCAGCAAGGTATTAGCGTTGTTTTTGTTTTTCCATACTGTTATCGCGTGTTACAAACACTAAAATACGTCCCATAATAATATGAAACCATTAGGTACCTACACGAAAATATATTTTAATATTATTATCGCGGTTTTTTTTTCAACCGTTTGTGCGCTCGTTTCTATTGATTTATTTATAAGTAAAATATTATACGTATTATACCAGCACGGCGTCGAAATTACATTTGCACACATCCTTGCGCAGTTATTTTATATTTTCTTTTTTTTTAATTCTTATTGTATATTCTAGGTCATAAACATCCGGATTTGAATCATAACTATAACAATATATTATTTCCCAAGACTAAACGATCCGACAAAATAGTAATGCTCTTGAATAATGTTTCCTGTGTAATGTCTCGGTTTATAACAATTGTTGAGAAATAGACCGTTTTAATACACAGTAAATTACATTCATATTAAATGTTGTTATTATTATTATTATTAGTAGTATCATTATAATATATATTATCGGGAGATTTGTGATCATTATGTATATATATATATATATATATAACAATATTAATAGGTAATTATCATTTCAATGAAAAAATGATTGTTATCACCACACGATAATTATAATTTTTTTTCGTAATAATTTTTTTCAACCAGACGTATTTGTACTTCGATTATTATTGCAACTTTCATTACGAAATCGCAAAATAGTGACTATCGTTTTCATAGAACACCACAGTATATGTATAATATCGTATATACATATACTATGTATGATATTTTGTATTATTGATATAATATATTAAATTGTCAACTAGAACGAAAAAAAAATCCATTACAAGTACCTTGTTTTAAGTACCTATCAATAGACAAACAATAAACCACGCGAATCATTAACATTCGTTTTACTAACAAATACGTTCGAATTATTTGATCCAATAAATAGCACTATTATAAACACACTAGAGCCGCAACTGTAGCTAGTGCTCCACTTGACAATAGTGTTTGCACTGGGACGAATTATGAACAAAACCCACTATATAGGTACTCTCTTTGAGTCTTAGGCGGTTTTTTTTTTTTTTTTGAATGGAACAATTGACAATGAAGTGTCTATTATAAATTATTATATACGTGCGGGAAATCATTGTATTATATAACACGAGGATTAAAAGAATTATTTTTTAACTAGGTAGGTATAAGTAGGATAACATATTACTACGTTTAAAGCTTAAAATAAATTAATATGGTTACGTGTACTTACACCGCACATGCAATGCATTACGTACGTATTCAAAGCTGTAAGAACGAATAATATGTGTTTTTTCTGTGCTTATGTTTAGTGGATATTATTCATGTGAGTGCCGAGTTCGTGGGTGCACCCATTGAAATCACTTTTTTCCTTTCAAAATAATACCTGTACATTTTAGATTCTAAGCAGAGTGAATAGTGATGAATGTATTAGTTTTACAATTTACCTGTATTATGTTTAGTTTTTTTTTTTTATTTTATGTCTCAACACCTTTTGGAGCAGGAAAATTGCTTTGATTTACAGCATTCAGGGTTGTGTCTGGTATAAAGTTTATCTTGTTGTTACTTTGACAGGTAAAAAGTAGGGAATTTTCTGTACATTTATTGGTAATTGGGAAAAAAATAATAACAAAACGAGAATATTTACGTAACACCAGTTTTTGAAAAAATTTATTTTGTTATTTGTTATAATACGAAAAGGACCAAGAATTTATAGTTTTTATTAAATATTTAAGTATGCATTTAATTTACATAGATCATTTTTAACTTGATTTAAATTGATATTTGAAATGTTCAACTTTTTCGATTAATGTTGATCAAATTTTTGTTTTTCGATTAAAAACCTTGAAAATGTAAAACAAGGTAGCTCGTATGAATACTTTAAAAATATCAAAAAAACAATGTTACATTTTTATTTTGTAAATTGTTTGAATCTATTATATCGATGAAATATAGTATATTATTATATAAACGTAATATCTTGATTTCTTTTTCAAATAGTTTTTGTTATTTTGTTGTAAAATAAAAAATAATAGCTATAGAAATTTGAAACTATTCTCCTATATATTTTCTATGTACAATGAAATGTTCAGTTGTATGGGTTTTCATACAATTATTTGACTGGAAATCCGATGATTTTTGAAAACCTATCATCTGATATGGTATTTTTATTTATTTTTTGATGTTACAATAATTATTGTGCTTATACACCGAATTATGTTTTAATCAAATACAAAAATCTTTATTATAATTTTACTTGTTAACACGTCGTTATTATCAACGGCTGCGGTATAACTGTTATTATCGCAATAAATTCTTCCGTAAAACGGAAAATCTTTGCCGTTGCTCTGCGGGAAGTCAGCAGAATTTTTTTTTTTATCGGCATAGGGGATGAAAAATCCTGCATTCCCGCATATAGAGTACGTCTTATTGTTTGAATAATATAACCACGGAATGTCACGACGGTAGCTGCATATACTGTATTCATATATTATAATCGATCAGATATACGATCTCCGTTGACTGTTATTATAAACAACTATGACTGATATATCATACGTTTTATCGCGGGACACGCGGCTTATAGGTGTTTTAGATATTCAATGTAATAATATTTTCGACGTGTCCGTCTGTCGCGGTGCGACTCGCTGCTACAGCTAAACCTACTGTATACGTCACTTATACCGCAATTCAATACTGTTATAACGCTATAACCATAACTATTGTAACTACTAAAGACATCACTGCGTAAGTACACACACACACACATATATATATATTTATATACGTCATAACGATGATGTTCGTCGTTAATCGATCGCGACGCGTCATAAACATAACGCTATATATATATATATATATATATATATATATATATAATAATATATCGATATAACAATATTATTTTGTCAATGAATATATATATATAGGCGATGCGCGCGCACACACATATTGTATTATATGTGCTTAAAAATAATTAAATATATGTATACACGTATACATAATATTATGTTTAATGTTTATGCATATAAAATATTATATTATTACGTATCTGTGTGTGTGTGTGTGTGTGCGCGCGCGCGTGTAATAAATTAATAACGTAAACGTCCCGGCGGTCGTCCGTCAGATGGCACTGACCAATGAGCAACGGCGGCGGCGGCAGCAGCAACGACGACGGCGGCGGCGCGCGACCTCTCGCAGTGTGCTATTCGTAATCGGGGCGTAAGAGTGCACCGGTGCTCGGACGACTTACCCCACGTGCGCGCGTATATCATGCGATGTGCCCCGCCGCCAGTCGTCACATTACCGTTAACGCGCGCGAGTCGAGTGTGAAACCGATTGGTGTTTAGAAATTTCGTTACGTCTGTATATTATTTTGTTTATTGCGAAAAATATTTTATTTTTTTCTCTCGAATAAAAATATAATATTCAACGACCGTACACTTAGATTTTTATTTTCTCCGTCGTCCGTTTTCAATGAAAATTCACTGATCGTCGTTATAATCGTTAAATAATTTTTCGTCGTATATACACATATTTTGCCGTGGAAAACAATAGCCGTCTATATAAAATAATACATCATCAATCTGGGACGCGTGCGACCACCATGGACACTACCTAACAGAACGTTTCGTCCGCAACAACATTAATAATCTTACCCCGAATATATTTCTGAGTGCGCCGTGTGTTTCGCCCGCAGTTTCCGTGTTGGATTTTTTTTTTTTTGTTTTTTTAAAACCGTCGCTTATTGTTACGCCGTATACAGTGCCGACGACCATTATACGCCACCCCGAATAATACCCATCCACCGCAAAGCGCAAATACCACGCCTACCCCTAAAATCTGCACTGCCGCGATGACGGACCCGTATGACGACCGACGCAATCTGTACCAAGAAGTGGGCCGGTGGTGGTGATACGCGCGACATGTCGAATGGTGGTGACGGCGCAGCAGGTGCAGTTTGCGCGTGTCGCCGTCGCCGTTGTCGGACCGAGTCGTTGTCGTCGTCGTCGTCGTTTTCGTTACCCTCGCCGTCCGTGCTGGCCGTGTGGACGACGGCGTTCGTGTTGGCCGCGATCGTAGGAGCGGGCGGCGGGGTCGAAGCGCTGCACACGGCCACGGCCATCTCGACGGCCGGCGGTGCAGCGGCGGCAGCTGCGGCGGCGGCGGCTGGCCGGATGGCGCCGTGCGCCCACCTGGGCGACGAGACCAACGACGTGTCGGCCCGGGCTTACGCGTCCGACGTGGTGTTCGAGGGTAAGGTCCGGTCCAAGGGCCCCATACGACCCGGCGACGGCACGTACGGCGTCACGTTCGTGGTGCAGCGCGTGCACAAAGACGCCATGCAGGCGGTCACGTACGAGGGACTGCGGGTCGGCAGCCCCGTGCGGCTCAACTTTCGCGAGAAGCGCGGCGACCGCGACCCGCCGCAGCGGAGGCCGCCGCTCCAGCGTCGGGCGGACGCGCAGTGCGTGCAGCGGTTCGCGCCGGCCGCCGGCGGTCAGACCGTAGAGGCCAACATCAAACGCGGAGCCAAGTACCTGGTGTTCGTGGCCGGCGTCGGGCCGCACAACCTGTCCGTGCTCGGTGAACCCGTTCTCCGGACGCCCAAGAACGTAGACGCCGTGCAAAAGGTGCTGTGCAGGGACTGCGGTGAGTACCATTTCGCGCTGTTTACATATTCGTGTTAGGCGTTTTAAAATTATGCGACTAAAGTGTCGAAACGTTGAAAAAATATTGAACGAACGTGCATGACAAACCCGAAGTGACGCCAGTTTAGGGTGTATTTACGTCCAAAAGGTTAGACCTAGAGTCACGCATTTGAGTTGCTAAAAGTCCCGACGTGATCGGTGTGCAGAAAAAGCACACGGCCCCGCGGTTTTTATTATAGTATCCAAAATATTATAAAAAATGTTTATATGTTTACGAAGATGGTGTACCTACTCTTAAGTTAAAAATAATTATAGGGAATTTATAAGATGTTAGCACACTATTCAATTTCTATGTAACGCTGGTCCATGCACAACATAGCAAGTTTGCATTCAACAGAACTAAAATATACTGATAGCTTTATAGTAATTAATTGACTTACCTTTTACCCATTTTATTGACTTACGATATTTCAGTTAAGTCAAAGCATATAATTTAAAAATGTTCACGTACAAATCCACGTCATAATGTGAACTTAAATTAAAGTTTATGTATAGGAAAATTCGCTCTCAATACAAATCACTAACATCACAATATCAGTTCTGCTAAATGCACAGCTGCTATGTTATCGTACTATGATTTTTGAGTTCTCCGAGTATTTGATGGCCCCGCAGCTATAAATTGCACAAGAACTGCGATCTCAATTAATATTATATAATGAACATTATCAAAGTTTGACATTTATGTTTAACACATATTTTGTTTTTTAGAAAGTACACACCTACAACTATATTATTATAGTGCCTACTACATAGTATATAATACGCGTATTTTTGCTATCGCTTTGCAATTTTCTCAGTTTCTTTACCCTAATCCAACTTCTCTGTGTTCGATTTTTGATCTATGGACGCATAATTTTATCAACAATTTTTTTGAAAAATGTTCACTTACTCAACACCCACTTACCCATCAAAACAACAATAATCATTCGGTAAATAGTAAAACGGTAATACGTCGGTACGTCCTTTACTATTTGTGGAAGACTCGCTGCGTGTGTCTTTTAATTTACCTTCTGCACATCGAGTACCTCGCATCTCATAATAATATCATAAATACGAAAACCTCAAAAATTATATGTTTGTTTATTTAAAAAAAAAAAAAAAAATAGTTTACCGATACGCCGATTAAGCGTAATATTCTACACGTTAACGAATATAATATTATAATCCGCCGTTTTTACCGCCGCGCGGAACGCCTTTCGTATATACGTTCCTGCGTGGAACGCGGCCAAATTGTCTATTTTCGGACGGCTGTACGGCGGCGGCGGCGACTACGATGACTTCGGCCGCCGCGTCTCGTTCACTTTATCTCTATCGCTCTCCCTATCTCGCCATCACTCTTTCTCTCTCTCTAACTCTCTCTTTCTCTCTCTATCTCACTCTCTCTCTCTCTCTCTCTCTCTCTCTCATTCTGCGTGTGTGTGTGTCTCTCTCTCTTTTTCTATCTCTCTCTCTCTCTCTTTCTCTCTTTCCTCCGTCTGTCTCTGCGATAATATGAGTCAGTAGGTTTTCCGACTACGAAATCGCTCACGAGTGCCCACTTTACGCACGCGTGATATACGCGAGTGTAGACACGGCCAGAAAGATCTGAGTATTATAATATACTATATGTATATATAATGTTATAATCCCGCTGTAATCGTATGGTTTTTTTTTTGTTCACGCTGTAGGCATGAGACGCGTTGCGTACGTGCTTTTTTTCTATTCAAATATAGTATTTGACGATTTTTCCGAGTCCGCGATCAAAACACGCAGCCACTGCCGTCGTTGTCGTCTGACAGAATCGTTGGGATCCGCATTTTAAAACCGCGTGAGAAGCTTTGAACATTCTCGATCGCACGATTTATGTATCGAAATAAATCGACACAACGCGTTATAATAATAATATAACCTATAGATTTCGACGGCCGTGACTCTGTGGCTCGAGTTTTCGCGTCGTCTCGAATACGCCGCGGTGCGCCGGAGGAGCTAGGAATGGTTAACGACTATTTTTGGACGTTTCCGCGGCGGCGGCAACGGCTGCGACACGATATTATGTTACGCGGGGCAGCCAATGACCAAAAACATCGTATATTTTCAATCGTGTGATACCGTCGAAACGCGATCTCTCTGTGCAATATGGTTTTAATTTTTTTTAATTAACATTGCCTTTGATGTTTCCGATTATTTTTTCATTTATTCCGCGACCTACATTATTTAATTATATGGAACTATATAATTATATTATATACTGGAAAAATTAACTTTTTATTGAGTATCTATATAAAATAATTGTGCACTTTTTAAACGGATTATACAATTTGTACTTTATTTCGGACACAGTCGGTTTGGTTAAGCGCCGCTTCTGGATGATGTAATTTATTGTAAACATTATACCATTTTGGCGTGCACAACCGACGTGAAAGTCAACTGGTCTGTCGGTAATTTGTACACACGTTATTGCTGTTGAACACTAAAATATATATACATTATATACACGCATGTGTGTGTGTATGTATATAGTGTTGTCTGCTAAATCTAAACCGAGACATACATAGAATAATAAGCACTAGTGATAATTTGTTTTGGTATAACCTCCCCAGCCTGTCTTCATAAATGTACATTTTTAACTATAAAAATAGTTGTATACTCGATACATAAATAGAATCTTACAAGAATATAACTTTTTTTATATATTATTTATCTAATTTTTTTGTTTATTAATTAAAACACAATGGGATAACATTGCCACATTGGTACTAAAAATATGGTTTTAAATTTTACTATTTATGAAAAGTAATCAAATTAAAATGTCAAATATATGATACACAATATATAAACACAAATGCCCTAGTAAAAAATTCTTTTCCGGGGCAATTTCTCACCCCGCCCTTCCGCCCCTTAAATATGTTTATGGTTTATCAATGATTATTAATTATTATATTATAATATCCTTGTTAAAATCTCATTAAAATTAAACCTATATAGAGTAGCTCATGTTTGTGTTTAAAATATTAATTTGTTCAAATTGTGATTTTTGAAATTTTTAAGTACCTAACTATATTAAAATTAACATTGAAAGTCCATGTTTAGAAAAATGTATAAGTCATTTAAGGACTCAGGAAATACCGATCACGCGAGTATATTTTCATTAAAGTTTTATTTGGATTTTTTTCTAACCTAATATACCTATTAAATAACCACTGCATTGTAATATATGTCACTATAATAAATTCTTAGTTCTGTCCGTGAAGCAGTCTTTATACGAGGAGTATGCGAATAATGACGACGGAGCGCATCGCCTGTTTTCGTTTTCACGGACTCTTCTAATAAAACGTCATTTTTACAGCCGTATTGTATCGATTATAGTCTCTAACCGGTGAGCGATTTAAAATCACGCACACGTTCGACGTAACTCGTAATATATTATACGTATATAAATATACATCATAATTTATTTATAAGGGTAGTTTTTTATCGCGCCCACAGCGAGTCTTACATCTGACTGAGAGATATAACGTGTTCGATACAATCGTATTTCTGACGACGTGTGCGGTCGTCCATTAATTTCGGGTGCGCTCAGGTAAATTCAAGTGCCGAAAGGTGAAGGGAAAATAATTCTAGTTACCGATTGATAAAATATAATAATACAATGATCCAGATGGGTGTGCCACTATTTTCGTGTCGATAATCACGCGGCGGTGCCTATAGCTATATATTATTATCATTAGGTAAAACATTTTATCCGTTCAGTTCGCCACTGTTCTCTCTGTTATGATAATTGTATCCGTTTCGCGGACCGATTGAATTATCATATTTTTATGTCTTATGATATCTATAGATAATTATATAAAATAGTAGCTCATAGGTTCCATCATTCTGATATACCACCCCTCACAGGGCTAAGCGGGTTAATCAATGGTTTTCTACGGATTTAGTTCTCGTCATACTATAATAATTATTATACATGTTATACGATACAATATAGAATAATAATCGTATGTTTTAAGTTTATATATGTATAGCGAATATTTACAAAATTATGGTAATTTTTTTTTACTTACGAGAAATGGCTCGATGTCGGATCTAGGTAATATTTTATGTGTAAAGGAAGACTTACAATATGACTACTTGCTGGCGTGTTCGTAAAAATTACGTTTTTTAATTTTTTAAGACCCATCCCGTTGCTTGCAAATATCTATAATTACCTCGTTCCGGTGTTCGGCGCGGTGTATTGTATTATAAAGCCTTGCGAGGGAGCGTTGGATATTATGTGAAACGATGATAATATCGTCAACTGTGGTGATTTATATATTATTATCATACCATATAGTTTATAGTACGTACATAGGATTGAGCAACATCTCGGTATGAGTCAACTTTTTAAAAAAAGATCGTCGAAAAAGTGAATAATAATATTATTACGATATTTCGTTGATTATATTATAGCAGGTATTCTATTTATCTATAGGTACGCGCGTGCCGTTTTATTACAACTTTCCCCACAAGGCCGTAAATACACATATACATACGTATGATATGCTTTGTATTATTTTAAACGAATAACTATATAGGTACGTGTATTCTGCAGTGTATATAATATAATGTATATATATATATGGTTTAATGTTATATGATATAAATTGGTTTTCGTCCTCGCGCGCACGTGTGCACGTAATGATTGTGCGATAATCATATTTCTCACGATAAATATTGTCAACGAGACAAAAGTACACATCATGTTATAATATACTTATGTGTTTCGTATGTATAATACCAATCGATTAATCCGAGATCCGACGGCATCGCGGGTCGTGTGGAATCTCAGCGTATATACATATATAATATTATATACATATATAACTAACAATGTTATAATACGTGCATATGTGATGTATGCACTCGGTAAAGCACTTGTAAAACGTAAAATCCTATAATAATAATAGTAATAATAATACGATATATTATATTGTATATAGACGACGGTCGTAATGTAAACACTCGTATGTCCGTAATTTAGAGACAAAACAGACGAGTATACGGAGTACCCTCACGCGTACGTTCGTCGGACGGAGAAAAGTATACATATCAGAAACCGTTGTCGTCTTCATCGCGCGTGAAATATTGTATACACTAGGGGTCACCAAATGGTATTTTCGGACGGTCATTGGATGGAATCCGGAAAGTTTTCGGGGGTCATAAAAATGTCATGCACTCGTTTAACCGACGAAAATAATGAAAAAATCAAAAACCTCGTTTGATTGACGATAAAAAAAAATATAAATGATTTAAAAATCAATTTCTCGACTACGGATTACGTGCAATTCGTCGACGTAACGCCATTTGGTGATCTATGGCCTACACTGTTTTGTATTCGTTAGAGTATGAGACATAAACATATAGACAGTAGATACATCAAAACCCGTGTAGTGCCTAAATATTGTGTGTGTTACGAAATCCGTAGCGGGGCCACGCAAAAACCGTTCTATTTTATATGTTGAACGTGACGCAGACTATTATTATAACATTATTACACAAACCGTTTGCACGGGGATAGAGTAAACTTTTTTATATTTTTTTTTTTTTTACATTTAATGGGTTTCCTATGGTTTTGGACCAGCTTTGCGCATACCTATTTATTATGCTGCCATTTCATATATCGTTCGCAAAAAAACCTCGTCTCCCTTGATATTTGGCACTAGCACGCCCGTCCGCGTGACATAGCGCAACGAAATATTATAATATCACCAGTATTTTATTATTAAAATATATTATACACATATACACGCGCGATTTGGATAGTGGACGAGTGCACTGTGAAAACCGTCTAGACAGTATAGACACACGCTCGTCTGTGCGGAGGAGTAACACAATATTATAATAATATCATACATACACGCAGTAGGTAGATGTAGTAGGTATGTTTATATATGTACATGCAGTGTTATAATTGTCGTTGCGCTTCAGAGTTATCGTGAAAATAATAAAAGCAACTTAACGCACGACAGTAATAATAATACGAAGGTCGTGGCCACCGTCTGTTGAGGCGAAAATTTATATTTTTTGAATAAATTTATGTACTTACCGCGAAATAAAATTTATAGCTACATATTCTGTTGGGATGTTCTTTTAATAGCAAACCTCCATTATCCAGAAGTGTAAATATTTTCGGAAAACAACTTTTTTTTTACACGATTTGAAAATGTTTAATAATTTTAATTTTTTACTATTTTAAAGATTGCATACATTTCTAATGCAATTACAATATATTTCTGAGAATTTCATTGTGCAAAACTTGTATTTTAATCGAACGGTTAATTAGTTATATGTATTTACTGAGTGGTTCGCATGCATACACCATACAACTTTGGTCCATATTCTCTCCACTCATCCAACTTTAAATACTTATAACTCGTTTGAAATTTAATTTGTGTACATTGAAATTCTCAGAAAGTATTATAGAACTATTAAAATGGAATTAACAATTGTAATTGTATATTGTCGTTCATCAAAGTAGAAAAATTAAAAAAATTATAACGATAAAAAAATCATAAAAATAATGTTTTATAGTAATCAAATTATTAAATATTGTAAATATTCTTAATTTTAATATTTTTCGAGATAATTAATGTTTACTGTGAAAAAAATCAATCAATACACGCGATAAACGGTAGACAATATAATTTATTACCGTGTTAAATTAAGGTGAATTAAATTCGTTGCCTATAATAATATATGTTAGTACCACCCATCGTCATCAATTTTCTATAATATATTTCCTCTAACATCAGTTTTTTTTTAAATAATTAAATAATTTAAAATTAAAATTTTTTTTAGTTAAACAATTTAAAAGATGCCAGGTGCCTAAGCGGTTGTTCGTTACTATAAATATACCGTGATAAATAATAACATAACATAATATAATAAATATTATACTCTGTAGTATTTTATTATTCAAAAACTCAACTGACACGATATTTTTTGTTTAACGAATACATTTTCTATTCTGAAAATCACAAAGATAACATTATTGTTTTGGACTACCTATTTTCTTACCACCTGTGTGTATATTATAAGCTATATAATTAAATATTAGAATGTGATGTTGTGCCCGTAACAGTGTAGGTATGTTTGAACGTGTTTCGCTGGTTCTGCGTGTTGAAACGACAATAATAACATTATATGTACCTATATGTATTTAATATTTATGTTTTGCAAATATTCGACGCGAAGATTGTTTCCCTGTATTATAGGTACGCGTCAAATCAAAACCATTTGTTTTGATGTATTCTCTGCTACAGAAATGTTGCAAACCCGTGGGAATTATTAATAATTATTGTTGTCCATACCATTAAAAAAATATTATGAAAAGTAAAATCATATTATATATTATACGGAACGGACTCGATTGAAGATTATTTAATAAAAATGTTTTCCGGAGACATATCTTTATTGTTCGTGAATATTATGTTATGACTTTATGAGTCAATTATTATGAAAGACGACAATATATCTTAATAATTATTTAATTAAAATACGTTAACATTGTGAACACAATTATTTCAATTGATCAAACCTTAGATAGATTACTATCTACCAATATAATAATATTACTAATATACCAATATTTTTTTAAAAGTAGGACTCATCAGTCATTATTAATTTTGTATATTTTATAATACGATTATGTTTAATTAATTGTTGAGTGTATATTATAAACCTTTTCATACTTATTGGCCCAAACGGTATTTTTAGTTGTATAAATCATCGCCAAAATGGAATACATCTATTCGTCCAAACAGACCATATTTTGTGTCGATTTGCCCAAACGGTCTACGCCAACTCCAATCTAGTAGATTTTGTTCACGAAAGAGCACGAGGGCGAAAATAGTGAAATTTTTGAAATAGAAAACACGTTTATTTTATAAGTGGTTTTACTCAATATATTATTTATCATGCACCTGCCTTACTAATTTCAATGTAGGTATGTACAAAGATATTGTATAATTTACTAGTACACAATGTAATATTGCAATCATATTAATTATCGTTCGGTGATGGATCTATGCGTGATGGCCGATGGACCTCGAGTCTCAAAATCGAGTGCTTGAGGATTACGATTAAACGCAGCTAACTCGACTATAAAACTGAAACTAAAACCAAATTTACATTCGATAAACAGTTGTGTTGTTTTTTTTCCTGTTTGTTTAACAATATAATTTCGTATAGTCGCGATGAATGACCTTGATAAGGTTATAAGTAGCTCCTTTGCAATGAAACCGACACACTGTGCGCGCGCTTGTGTGTTGGGGAGGATATAGGAAGAAACGCTGCCGTTCAGAACAATGGGAAACGTTAGAGATAATTACATGGCCAGGGTAACCAGGAGTATACTAGTCACACACACACACACACATACACACACACACACACACACACACACAAACACACATATACTTACTATAAGTTATTACTACTACTATTACTATTACTACTACTGCTACTACTACTGCTACTACTACTACTACTACTACTACTACTACTACTATACTACTACTACTAATATTACTGTTTAGACGCGGCATTCAGTATTATTACGTTCGTGTTGTTATGTGTTCTTTTTCTTTGCCGCCTTCTTCCCTTGTTTTTTTTTTTTTTTTTATTATTATTATTTCTTTATCATTATTAAACGCACTCGAACGTTTCCGCCTCTTTATATACATTATTATGACGACCAACGTCGTAGTTTGAGTCTCCAGCCCCGCGTATACAATACACATAACATAGTGTACAGGTAACACCGAGCGCGCGGTAGGTGATGTATACATAAATAATAAATATACTATTACATTATTGTTGTTATATTATATTATATACATGCCGCGACGATTCCCACCGTCACCGACAAATCGACGACGTTAGAGAAAAAAAAATTAACACCACCCTCTCCCCCGCAAACGTATATAGGCAAACGCGCGCGTTAATCCGTATACGTCTTCGCGGCGCAGTTGAGAACGTTATATTTAATGTACAAAACATAAATAATAGCAGCACAACTGTATATCATCTACGCGGGCACGCCTTTAAATTAAAGTATTCGTTTTAAGCCGCATTTTCGTCTCATTATTCGGTCACACGGCGACGACGGTGGTAGCGGCGGTGGAGTTAAGTCGGTCGTCGAAAGAAGAGTGAGTACCATATTGTGCACTATACAAACATCGTATTGCATATGGATACGCGAACGATAGTTATATAATACGCGTGTTTCCTCGTCACAGCGGAACATTAAATAGTATAAGATGTAAACAGTCGCGTTGGCCGAACACTGTTATCGTTATGCAGATATCGATATTTTCAATTTAATCGAAATTCTAGCACCTACACATAATGCGGCCTTATCGAAATAGTCTGTTTTAAAAAATTATACTATACGAAGAGAGCTGTCGAAAATGTATTACACCTACATGCTACAATTTAGGTGTCTATATACTTCTCTGAAATTCGTGTATATATAAGACCATTTGTGTTGTCCATAATACACTATAATATTATTGTGGTACTCGTGTGCGTAAAGTGCTTCTATAAGACATATTATACTGTGCAAAGGATTGCATTTTTGTAATCCAAATAATGAACAGAACTGACTACTGTCGTATTCGCCGAGACAGTATATACGTCATATATAGTGTTCATTTATAAACGTACAGTATATAATTTAGGACATGGTGTAAAATAGATTATGTACACAGAAGCGTGTAAGTAGATCATAATAATAATATATAATAATTATATAACTACTGATAAAGTTTGTACAGGCGACTCGCTTGTACGCCGTATTTGTTTTGTCGAAACCTTAGACGCGTACAATTTACAAGTAAAACGGTCATTCCAATGCGGCACATCTATGTACGATTGACATCGCGGGAGCATTCAATTATAAATTATAATAATAACGAATTTCACCGGAGCGACTCGTTCGTTTTCTGTACGACAGTAAATAATAGCTGCAGTGTTTGTATACGTAAAACGTAATCGATCGCCTACACATACCGTACAATGATACATTGACACATAGTGTATATAATTTAATATTATCATTCATCAGTTATTATTTATTCCTATGCGTTATGACGTGTTCCGCGCGTATTCGGCACGCGTCGAAATCATAATAGTTGCAAGCACTTGCGCGTCAAACATATTTGTCGGAAAAACGACGTCCGATCTCCATATTATATTTCCGTGTAATATTTTAATTAATATTATTCGTTTAAAACACATATTTTTACGCGAGTGGGTCCACCAAGTAACTGTTATAGTACCGGCGGTACCGGATAGTCTGTTTGAGATTTAAATTATTGGAATAAGCCATTAATAGGTACCTCGGTAATCTCCTATAATCAAGATATTATAAAAATATTGTACAATCGATATCGGCTTTTACTGTAGCCGGTTATATTTATTATTGTATTGGTTTTAGTCAATAATCCGCTAAATATATACGTTGTATTAAGCTATAAAAACTATTAAAATCATGTTTTTATACACATTTTATCGTCGTAATATAATTTAAATCGTTTTATGTTTTCTCTGATTTTATTCTTCACCGGAGCGGAACAGGGGTAACGGCTTCGGCGGGTTCTTGAGTGATTCTTTAACGATATACGACGATGACGGAAATCCTATTAAATTCTATGACATAGCCAAAAATTAATAATACAGGAAGCCCAATTCCCATATACAGCTATCACGGAAAACTGGGAATACAGTGGCCCACTCTGTATAATAAATATTACTGTAAAAATGAAAACTAACCGATGAAATTATTTTAACTATTAACTTTAAACTTTTAAAATATATTATCTTACTAACGTAAATGAACTGAATTAAGATTTATTATTATCATGCTCAGCCTCGTCTAATATTACATAAAATTCATCAGTATAGCATGAGCTTTACAATATTAGAATTGCGTAATTGAAATCATTACGAATCGCCCGAAATAGGTATAGAACGCCAATTATAGATTGAATTTAAAGATAAAAAATATGTAGTGTATAACAAAGAACACGTGTAAAAACACTCAGAAAATTGTTTTGTGTTTTTTTTCTTCCTCTTTTAAATGGTTAATGACTTAATCACGTATATTTAGTACCAGCTATTGTATTAATATTATAACTTAAAAAAAATTAAATATATAATATATTAAAGGTAGGCTGCACCTATTGTTTGACATCGCGTCAAAATAATATGATAAAAACTATTACTTAAACACTATCCTCTTCCGGCCAACGACTACATAATTGCTTATTTATTTTATTTTAACATAATGTTATTAAAATTTCTTATATTGATCAATAAGAACACATTATTTATGGATTATCGTTACCATAATACTTATGTTAATATATTTTAGATTTTGAGTGAAACGATAACTGTATAGATTTTACAATGATGTGTTTTTTGAGATTTTCTGTCTGCATCACCTTTTGATGCATTAAAAATGCTTCACTTTTCAATTTTGAAGGGAATAGGGAGTCAAAAGTAAACAATTTTCAAAATAACTGGGAAAAATTAAGTAGACTAAAATATTCACACAAAACCAGTAATTAACAAAATTGATTTCATTTTTTTTTTTTTGTTGTATTTTAAAATCAAATAATCGTAATTACCAATTTGAAATGATTATAAATTACAATTTTTATATATTGTAAAAAATCTATATTATTAAAAATGTTAAATATTTTAAGCTTTTTATAGACATTTGAAAGATTTATATATATATTTTTTATTCATAAAATGTACATAAATAATATCCATCATCAGTTTTATTAAACTTTTACATTTATTATTAAACTTAATACACACAATGACATATTTTTTTTAAATATTTAGATTTATAATTGTTGTCTATTTATATATTTATACTACGAACCTCTTCTCACTGTTCAATAGTATTGACTTAAAAGTCATTAACAATTATAAGTTATATAAATATATACTAATATTAATAATATAAAAAATGCAACTATTTCGACAACAATTAAAATGAATCCACCATAAAATATATTTATATTGTAAAATAAATAATTTTGCAATAGAAATATCAAAAAACAATGTCATGAAATATAGGCTTAGAAATATAATAGGATAACAGATCACTTCGCTCAGAACTGTTTTTTTTTTTAATTCAAATTTAAAATAATATAAATTACAGAGACTTACTGTAAAGCCTTACTGTATTGGTTGTCTACTTTCCCTCTTTTTTTAAATGTTTTTATTCTGTCGGAAAAACCCATCATTAAAAATATACCCAGTAGGTAAAGTGATTTTATACCATCACCAAAGTATTATAAAACTGAATAGATGTTGAGTTGGTGAATAGAAAAAGCACCAACAGTTACCTCACACCAGCTATTTGTCTATATGTGCCACTGATATAGTGATATCAGCTACATAGATATACTACCAATATCATTTTACATAATATATATATATATATATATATAAGTATAAATGTTTTTCATAACTATATTATATTCTTGTATACAATAATACAATTATTTCGCGGTATAAATATTCTACACATACGGCGATATCATGGTGATGTCCGGTATGTATTTTTTTTTTAATCTCATGAAAAATGTAATTTATTTGTACGTTGTCATCGATCGATCGAAGTATTTTAAGTACAGTCCGTACTGTGTATAATAATTCTAAAATTTAAAACTAGGCCAATATAAAAATTAAAAAATCTAAATCGTGCGATGAGTTTGAAACAAATAAAACGGTAAATTACCATAAACACGAAAATTATAAATTATACTGTACTAATACGACACAGTACGTCTATACTTTTAAACCTATAAAAGGTTAATACGGGCGTCGCACGTTTTAATAAGCGAAATTCCATTGCTTCCGTTTCTTTGCATCACTTCACGGCGTTATAACGTCGCCGGTAATAATGGTGTGATTACTTTATTACCGCTACTTTATACTACAACGTACTATTATATTTTGTATACATATTATAATTATAATATGCACATTGTACATATTACATAGTATATCGTTGTTTATTCGGTACTAATAAGAATACAAAACGAACGGGTCGGTTGACGAACCTAACCGAATATTCGTTGTCGATGCCAATCCCAATGTATATCATATTATAATAATAATATGTGTGTGCATAATATATTTATATAAACGTATGCATATTAACGTTATATACATTAAACATACATAATATATATATATATATTATACGCTGTAATATACGCCACGTGGATAGTTTTGATGTTATCGGGCGAGGTTCGGTGATTAGTGTAACACGCAAATGAGTTAAACGCGTTCGGCAACAAAACCGTGTGTATACTGTATAATATGCATACGATACGCTTCCGCGGGATCGTCTTATACGTTATTATTTTTAAAATATCATAATAATAATAATAATAATAAACGTAGAGATTTTTTCCACGTTTATATAGATAATTGGCAAATGTCTTGTTTTATCCGTAGCATTTAGTTGTCCATAAAGGTAGTTTAAATCATATGCTCGTTATAGCTACATCTCATGTGAATAATATTACCATCTATATTCAAAAAATAACGTGTTTTTGTAAGAAATAATATGAACTCATCGAATACTATTGAATCATAGACATTCTATATCACGAGCTTTTAAATGTTAGTTAATCAAAATTTAATTTATTATTCAATCATAATATATTGGATAAAATAAAATATCATATAACTTAGGTAAACATGCCTATTTTAAGCTTAAGTAATATTTATTCGATACATCTTAACAATTGATTTATGGAATGCTGGTAAAAATATAATTTTATATAAAATAATCTTACTTTTTACTGTGATATAATGTCATGAAATACCTAATACATGTATTTTATATTTTACTTAGAGATCAAGTTCGATCTGATGATTATCATTATTGTTGAACATTGCAATTTTGCAATGGTTATCAACGTGTCTCGGATAAAATGTCTTGGAATTTTCACGATCAATATAAAACGTTGTTTCGTCTACGGACTTTGCCATTCTTTTTGATATTATTTTAGTTGTACGTAGGGTACATAAAGTATAAACGAAAACAATATTGTACATAATGCAACAAAATAATAAGAAGTAAGTCCGAAAACGTAATGTCGTGGTGTCGTGACTACAGTGTATTCGCTTCGCATTATACATTACTTATATTATAATTTATAACTCTTCTTACGTCACAAGTTATCATCCACACTATACAATAGTATAACATAATAATATAGCACGTATATATATATAGAAAGAAAACACCACTATCGTACGTACCTATATACCATGTGTGTTTCCCCAGCTGCAGTATCTGATATCTTTATAATATGACATTATATTATGCATACCGAATTAATTATATATATATACATAATACTTTATCTGTTTCCGACGCGCTTATAATATATAATATTGAATATCGTAGATTATTGCACCCAAGGTTAAAATCAAAAACACATAGATACACCTATCTATAACATTAATACTACGCTCTAGTCGGCATGGACGATATAACATCAATAATAAAAAAAAATAACTTTAAGTTTAGAGTGTATAATCTATAAAAAAATAATACATGAAAAAACCTCGCAGACCAAGTAATAATAATTATTATGATGGGTATTTTAAAATGTAAATAGGTATTTAATATTGTGATCTCGATGTTTTAATGTGATCGTAAAAAAAGTAACCCAGTTAACTCAATTATTATAAGACAACGCGTAAACCATGTGCCCGTGTGTTATACGTTAACTGCTGTGGTAAAATAATAGATTATTATTCATTTTTTTTATTTATAAAAATACTTAACCGATTATTAATTGAACTCTTGGAGCCTATATACTCAATATAACTACAAACTTTGAACTTATATACTTAATTACACGCACGCGTACTTGTGATTTTTAGTTTTTTTTCTGAACACTACTCATATCATAGATCATTTATGTATAATTATCATTGTCATTAGCTAGTTCATTATACAGGTATTTAATAATAAGTAATTGTACCTACGTAGTAAACGATTAAAAGCGGACCGATGTCAATAAATAATAACATGACATTTTTGTTTAGGTACAGTGTTCGCGTTCTACAAAAATGATTATCGGTTGACATCGCATTTACCATCATGCTCTAAATATTTGATTACAGCGTGGTATTTCGCTTAAAATAATACTATACATCATGTAATATGTTCAGAACTATAAACGTAATTAAACAAAAAAATATAATAACGTATAGAGTAGACGACGATGACGATTGTTTTTGGTGTCACATGTCTATACACGAGTATATGTGTATATTACTATATATTTGGATATAAAATATTATAATATGTCCCGCGCACACATCCGGAGTTGTATATCTCACGCGGTTTTTTAGGACATAATATAAACATAAAATTAAAAATAAAAAAAGGTTGGCAAGCGGGTATACCACACTCTTCCGTACAGCAGACGTGTCGAGTGGGTCACTGTATTGAGTGTGTATTAGGTGTGTTAAATTCGAATATAATATAATATAATATCACTAATAATTATAATTCATATACATATAATAATATGTTTTTTGAAATTGTTATTAATCTAATTAATTTTACTATATTTATTGCTGGTATTTTAGGTATTTTTAACCTACAAGTAATTATTTTCGTGTGATTATACTGATTATAGTGTGTTAGTATTGCTTTAAAAATATTTGCTAAACATAAACCGTAACGGTTAAAGTACTGAAACTATCCGGTATATTACATTGTGTATCACTTGAAATAATATTTACGACCAGTCCCGGGTCCGAGGTAGAACAAAAGTACAAACTGGTGGTGCACGCAGAGGCACTGAAAGTTGGTTTTGATCATTGAAATGTCAGTATGTAAATTAATGATTAAATATATTTTTGTCGGTACTTGAATGAGTGGGTGCTTAACCTTTAAAAGTAATTATGTGATGGGCGTTTCAAAAGACATCGGCGCTTCCGGGAGCACGTTTCTGAGGAAAGGCTGCCATGGAGTTCTACCCCTGTTCGTTGTGATTTCATTCACGTCGGTCACGTTTAGTCGGTTTGTCTGAAAAAGCACAATAATATGACATTTTATAGTTATCATATTTATGTTATTATTATTATTATTATTTATTTATTTATTTGTAAACAATATTATAATATTTGTTAAGTTGCGTTAAAAATCGAAGGGAAGAAATATTTTGATACTGAAAACGAAAAACCGATTTCTCGTCGTATGGTCCTTATCCTTATGACGTATGATGGGTATGAGGGGAGGCATATTGACCTGATTATTGCATTCCGATGGGTGTGTATTATACCTACTATGTATATAATAGTCATACGGGATACCTATCGTCGTGTCGATATGATAATATTATCATTTATCGTTACCTACCGAAGTCTGGGCGGCGACGGCGGCATCGGGATGCACGCTGCACACGTGTTCGTACAGCTGTCCGTAATACACGCCGAACCACTGGCACACGGCCACCTGGCACGGTATGTCCGGAAAGTACGGCGGCGGCACTCGTATTCGTCGATGCGCCGCGCGGGCACCTGCTCGATGCACCCGCGGCATAAACCATCAAGTCGGAGCACGTCGACTTCACCGGACGGTACGTTTCTGCCCATTGGTGTGCCGCGGACGACGCGTTCACGTCCATCGGCGTCTGACACACTACCTCGGAGAGTTGTCCGACAGCATGCACGACAGACAAATCGCTTGCCCGATGGGACGGAAACAAGAAATCACTGATTCTGGCATTCCAGATATTTTAGGTTACGATGGATCTGCCGGGAGATGACCACGATCTCCTCGGCCGAGTCGACTGACCAGAGTAACAATGTCGTCACGGCCGCGTTCGCGGAAATTGATTTATTTGCTATTAGTGCATTACCGTTAATATAATATCGTGTTTACTTTTTACAATCTATAACCTAACCTAACCTTGACGGGCGTTTTGATCGTCATATTTTTTATAACGATAATATAGGTAACACAATAATAAGATTTATTACAAACCTATATAGGTACCTCCTACTCCCTTATCAAGACTAATAATAAAATATATTTAATGTAATAATGTTTTAGGGTTCAAATCAACCACAAGATGTGTAAAATTGTATTTTACTCGTATATCATATCAATAGTTTTTATAATTACGTGATTAATAATGACATAATTTGTTTTTAATGAAAAATTGCAGCATATTATTTACAATTATATATATCTATATATATTTTCCTACCACTTATAACTTAGAATTTTGGATTTTGAAAAAGACTACTTATGGCGTTATGAGAAACATTTTATTAAATGCTTGAGCCTATTAACTGTACAAATTGAAAATGTCATTAGTTTTTAACTACACAATAATTTTCACTTCAAACGCTTATAAACAATTATTATAGATTTATGCGCTTAACTTTTGACGAGTTGTAAATGTTGTAATTTTTTTTTTATCAATATTTATAAAAAACTATTATTAATTTCAAATGTTTAATAGTTCAAAAACAGTCAAAATTGAAAATATTTTGAATTTTAAATTATGCCATCATGTACTGAAAATGTTTATTTAAATAAACATTTAGTGAAAAAATTGTTATTTGTTTTATTATATACTTATCATGTTTATATAAATATATATATTTTGCCATATATTAGTTACAGTCTAAATAATGTAACACCAAAATCAGTATACTTACCCATTAAATCAAATATTAAAAAAAAAATAGGTACAAAAAATTTTTTTTTTTTAACTTCCGAACAAATTTCTACAGAATAATAAAAATTAAGATATGACGAAAAATACCATTCTTTAACTTCAGCGATTTAAAAACCAACATAAAAATTTTTGTGCAATCTATATTATACTATACATAATGATTAAAATTGAGTAACTAAAAATTATGACAAGTATGAAATATATATTTAATTTTAACAATACACAGTGTTATGTGTAAATAAAAAAGTTTACAATAAACACACTATTAATAATTATAATAACATTATACAATAATCAAAATAAAATATAATTGACAATAACAAATTGAATATAATTAAATGTACCTTCTCTAAATAATATAGTGAATTAAAATCAATAGATAGATATTCAAATTAAACATTGTGTGTATTTTTATTTCAACTTATTTAAATCATAATATAAATAAATTTAAATCTCTACTAAATTTATTTATTTTGCTACCTACATACATTAAACATTAAACAAAAAAATATTACTATTTCTCATTATTCAAATGTGAATTAAGTATTTAACGATTGGTAGACAAGGTTATCATTAAGTAAATAAAGAAAATATAAAAAGGTATAATGAAATGTTGAAAATTGTGCATTTAATATATTATTATATACAGCGTGTCCCGTGATTTTTAATATTTTTTTTTAGTTTTAAGAATATTTTTCGGGCAAAATCCCTTGGTCTACGTGTTTTATACCACTGGCTGATTGGCTCCTATATGGTATTAAATAATTCACAATTCTTCTCGAAACTAGAAAAAAATATTAAAAATCATGAGACTAATGAAAATAAAATGTTAAAACGTCAAAATAAATAAAAATAAAAATTAATTATACAAAATGGTTATCTTTGATTTTTTTTAAATAATTAAATGTAAAATTATTTTTTAACTTTTTTACCAAAGCATATTAAATATGAAATACTTTTACTAGGTAGTACAATTTCAAAAATCTCCGTAAAATTAACGTGATAACATTTTTTATGAGCATTTTTCAGGGTATTTTTTTCAGATTATTTCCGGTTTGAAGATACCATATTTACATATTATATATACATAACATTTATGTTTATATATATAAAAAAACAAATATTGTTATCATGTATATACTATACGTGTATCGTTTATGTACATTGTACATTAATATTAGTCCATATTTTTATATTTTGAAATATATGAATAAGATAAGAAATAATATATTAAATGCTTAGAATATAAAAATCAATTATACATACAGTGTCTTATATTATTAAATGATCTTTAGCTCTTAAAATGCACATCTTTGCAGCATTATGAAAAATAACAATAGCATATTACTAAAAGTTAATAACGGGTGGCACAACGAGTTAGAAAGTTAGAAGTTAACATTGAAGTTACTTTTATCAATAGCTTCTAACTTAACTAGTTACATTACTGACATTACTTACATTGTTTACACTGAGTAATTTAAATATCAATTAGCTGTTTTTTCTCGTAATTATTAAAACGTTTAACTAATTATTTAAAAAATATCAAGTATCTACGGTTATTTATTTTTGAATTACAACAAAATATCATAAACCGTTTGAGAAGAAATAGTAATTTATGAGTGAATATCCAATGTCGTACAAATTTCATTTAAAACACTCATAAAAATGAATGTGACTTCCGGTATTTTTTTTTATTATGTATAGACAAATGTTTATAGAATCTTATATTCAATTTTCAAATCTTCATTACAAATAGACATTTTTCTATGAATTTCAAACCAAAACAAATTGAAAATTCTCAACATTTTACGAATTTAAAAAAAAAAAAAATTAAGAAATTAGCACGAATGATGATACAAATAATTTTTCAACGCCATACTTGGAAACCATATTGCATAAAACTTATTTTATACGTTATTAATACATAATATACTCGTAGGTATTCCACTTGGTCACTGTAAACTAAAATACACGTTATAACATTATTTGCATGATATGTCTACGCGAGTGCACAATGGTGTTTCTTTTTCATATTATATACTTAATACAATATAACGAGCGCATTCTTTACGATATGTTTATATAAATTGATATATCATAAGGGATAAGCTTACAGGTTTACTTAGTTTACCTAATGCGTTCCTAGCGCACGAATAGTAAAAGACATGCACAACACAATATCATTATACTCCGGAAACAAATCAAAATGAGAATCGCTTTCGGTGACAGAAAAAGTGAAGACGAGTGATGATAAAACAAATGAAATAAAAGTCAAAATACGTGCCACACGGTGCGGTGATTATTTTTCTTTGAATACACTGCAAGTCGTATAAAATATTATGGCTCGGCGGCCCCGGGAAAGTGTTATCATTGTATGATGGTTATTAGTATATAAATACACGGTGGTTACCAGCCACGGGTTCGAAACGGAAACGAGAAAAATAAAAAACAAAGTATCATACCTACCATTGTGATGCGTATAAATAATAGTAATATAATAATATAATATTGTCGATTTCCCCGTGTGAATCGATTTATTCGTCGAAACGACAACGGAGGTACGGGTTATTAATTATCGTTCTGAAAACAACGACAACGGACAGATAAAAGGAAGGAAAAAAAATAATAAAAAACCAGCGCGGCCTGGAAACGAAATACGACGTTTTGTTTCTGTATCCCCACCAAAGAGACGCGTGCAGGCTACGCCGCGCAGGTATCGCGGCGGCTGCGAAGACACGACGGCGGTTTAGGTCGAATCGAAATAGAACTGAAACAGTAAACCGTTGCACACATTTTTCCCACGGTAACACGCTATATATACATATATACACGCGTACACTCTATACATGCACGCGTATACACGGCTTAACAGCTATATAGGTAACATTATTACTGTCGGCCGCGACGTTACTCGTCGTCGTAACACATTCACGTTATGCAAGATCGACTCGGCCGCAGCAAAGACTTAACCGGCAAAGTCCGAATGATTATGTTACCACGGCGGCGGCAACGACGAACAGACTTACCGAGTTTCGAATATTCTATAACGGTATAATGATATATTCTGACGGTAAACTGTTACAATTAGTGGCGGCGTGGGAGGGACGAGTACGAGCCCTATTAAAGATATAACACGGTTTGCGTGGAAATCGATTAATAAAACGTACGAGCCGATAATGAAAAAGCAGGTATAGAACAGAAAAAAAAAATGAAAACGAAAAAATATTTTTCTCATAAATTCCCATTTCGTTGTGATAAATTGATGATAAGTGTTGTAGGTTTTGGTGTATATGTCTATACATTATATTATTATATAATATATATATTAAATCGTGTACAGGGGTTGCTATATACACACATATATATATATATTACACGTATGAAAGTGCCGAGTTCCGTGTTGTTTTATACGACGCCATATCGATTTTTAATCGAAGGTAACGTATACTGGCGCACCGGCCGTACTTATGTGTATCTATATACTGCCTACGATATAATATAAATAATAATATTATACTCACGTATCGCCGCGCAGTAATGACAAATATGCGACTTGGACATTAAACACGTACGTTCCGCCGTGGTCAAATCTTCTGCTCTCTGTTGAACCGGAACCCAACCTACCCTGCCGGCCTCGCGCGGGGGACCATATGGTACCTAGATATTCAATCCTTTTGGCCTTGTCGGGCCCCGTGAGTAGACACAAAGACAAACGCGCGCACACACGTACACACACACACACACACACACAGACATGCGTGCGATCTATAAGTACCTATACGTATACCTTCATATGTATATACATAATATTTGTATATATAATATAGTTGTGTCTCGAGAAGGGAAAAAAATCGTACGACGAGAAATTAAATTCGGCACGAACTGCTCCTGCCGGTGCTGTTGTTGTTGTGTATATGACCACACACGTTTAAAGGTCGGTTGGCCGTGTGGCGGCGGCGCGACTGCATCACGGGCAATAATAGTGTTTATATTTTTTTTCGGAGGGTATGCCACCAGAAGTAAAAAAAAAAAAAAGAATATTAGTCGATTGTGTTTTCGAAACCCGATACCGCGCGCGAAGGGACAGGTTGTTATAACGGGCTAACCGGCAGCCAGCTATATAGCAGCAACAATACGGCAGCACAGCCACAGCCGCCGCCACTACCCCACAAGTGGGTAGACGAAATCGTGCAATTACGTCGCTGTAACCTGTAATTTTTTGTCCGACTTATTCCTATTAGACGTTTTCATCGATTAGGTACCTACGGCGTTTGTGTGTGCTAATACAACACACTCGTCTAGATTACACGGCGGCAGTCTCGTCCGTCCCGCCTGGCCGTCTGATTAAAGCCGACTCGGGAGGAAATTAAATTTTCAGTCATACAACACCGAATATTATACATCACGACGTACAGTACGCCGCCGCCGCCGCTGCTACCATCGAGTATAAAATAATGCTCACCGTGTCTAAAACGGCCACCAAACGAGTCTATTGTCTGTAGTCAAACGGAAATAATACCCGTACAGATGATACTGTAGAATAATATAATACATCTATATTATATAAATACATATAAAACGTATACAAGTAAATATCTACTACTATACTATTGTACACCAATAACGACTTACCCGTGTGCGTAAAGTAATATAAAGTCGTTGTCACCGTCGTAGGTCTACACACCTAACCGCGACCGGAGTTGAACACGATCGCTCGACATGATATATTATAATATTATTATAATCATTTCGATTCGACCAACATTTTGCTATACAATTCGCGAATTAATTGTTAACTCGTCAACAATAATATTATTCATTAACTGAAAATAAATCGTAAACATTTAATACTCGTAAATTACTTACACACATTGACGTCAATAAATGTATGTGATATATTATATATGTATCAAAAATCAAAATGTCAAAATATTATTACCTATTATGCGTACACGATATACCTATAATATTTTTACTATGTATGTAGGTATATGTTTATGTATACCGACCGATTGGCGATTGCTGTAAACATATAATCGCACTTTGTCGATATCGTTTTGTGCGATATCACATATTATTATATTTTTTGAAATCCGACACAATTATAACATAAATACAATTTTCCTCTATGATATTATGTACAATCTATTAGATTTGAACAATGTTTACAGTATGCATACGATATACCAGACACTATTATAATCTATATATAGTTGTATACGCACTATCACATACCTTAAATGCCAACTGTTTTACGTGTTCGGTATAGTATAATATAGTAATACTATCTTATGCTGTGTACTAAATATTGAATAATAATAAAACATATATAATATTATATACTTACGCGGTACACCATGCACGTATGATTTTATTGTCTTTTCTAAAAAAACGAAAAAAACGGTAAAATATACTTTTCTATGTTTACGATAACAACCGATCGTGTTCGCGAACACGAATCGTTAAAAACGAATTTAGTGAAAATGTCCATACTTGATGGAAACACGCACGAATGTATATGATATATGATAGGTACATCCCGATAAATTTTTGGACAACTACGTTTTAATGTTTTACTGAAAATCAAAATGTCTTATTCAGTCTGTTTTATACAAACCTTAAAACGTTATTGTTAATATATGCGATATGTTATTGAACTAGCTGCAACAGACAATATAAACGCTTTATGTCCGGCACACGAATTAGTTAAACCGGTCATAATCACCTAATCAAGTAGTATTCGACAGATTATCGTTGTTCAAGTGGAGTGCGCAGCGAAATAAGTTCACGTTATTATAGTATTGTCATTGTTATCCCATTCACTAGCATTATAAAAAAGCGTTGTTTTCGTGAATCTGACCCAATTTTTATGGACGCATATCGTATTTAAAGAAAGCCCTTCCGTCGTTTTGGGCAGTAATACGTATTTTGTATACGCGTGACATACCTACACATACATATAATATGATGTAGTCAGCTCTGACCGGAAAACATCCGATGCACCTCGGTCGCCGGACGTCAAGGAACCCGGGACACCGCCAACGTACAAGACCGGAAATCGAAGACAAGGGCCGTGACAAATCGGTAATTGGGTCAGGCCAGGTACGTTGCCGGATGGGACTCTTTGCTTTGTCTTAATAACCCTTTTTTTATATTTATTATACTATATACGTTTTTCCATTTTATTATTATTATTATTATTTTTTTTTGTATGGAGTTAAATCGCTTCAATAGCATGTCTAATCGGTCGCTCACGTATTCGTCAGTTCCGCTGTCTGAAGGTTTTATTTTTTATTACTTTTTTTTTAATATTTATTTTTTACCACGAGTATTATATTCTCTCGATTCTTTTTGGTGGTCCATTTGCGTGGATTGGCGCAGCGAGCGAAACACAAGAGAAAAACCGCGAGTGCGTGACTCCCGGCGACGACCGCGCGCGTTGGAGGCGGTGGCGGTGGCGACAGTGGCAGTGGCGGCGAGGTAAATTATTATATATACTCTGTTCTCGGTCGTTTGGACACACTTCCTGTTATTCCTATAGTAGTGACGGCAGCAGCAACCTCCTCTGTGTGGCGAATGCTTTGCCGCCAACGGAAAACCAAGATGGGTTGTGGTGGGAGACGGACGGAGACGATCGGAAAACTTATATATTACTTTTATAATATGATATAGGAAAATAGTACGAGAAAATAAAAACGGTCACACTGAGGTAAAACATTTTGACAGACGTCGGCTAATGGGTACCTACCTACCTACCTATACACACTGAATTCGCACAATCGTTTTGAAAGTGTATAAAAAGATAATATTATACTACTATTATAATACAATATATATATATATAATTTTTGAATCATCGATGTCGATTTACTAAGGTGGCCGGAGAACGTTGACGCCGAGTACATGGCAGAATTATATTACATTTATTCAATTTTATTGTAAAAATATAATCTTCCGGAGCAACACTGAAGACTATATTATTATTGTGAAGGGAGTTTCATAATAAAAACGATCCAATGAAAATAAAATGTATTGCAACTTGTACACCGTTCTACACTTTTTACAGTAGTTCCTGAATTTAAAACATACGATGATAACACTGATGATAATAATAATAAGGTTGATTGAGAGTAAAAATAAAATTTAAAAAAATAATCAAATTATAATAAAGATAAACTCAAATTTTGCAACTTTGTTACATTTGAACGAAAATTAATGTTCCTCCGATAAAACCGTAAATATTCATAAAACCCCATTTTTGTATATTTTAACATTCTATAATAATATTATACTATAATATTCTATCTGCCTATCACATATACTAAAGTTTAAGTTGAAAATCGACGAACGTTTTCGCCCAATCTGCAGCGATTGAAATTCGTCCGTAATAAATCCCAGTATACAAGTACGTTCGTAGCATAATACAATAAGCAATACTCCAGTTGTTGTATTTTTTACTATTGTACATTACACATGCAATAGCAGTCACAAAAAGTCCAACGAAGTACGAGCGATACGGAAATAAATATTTTGGCAGTTTTTGCAGTCATATATTTTCGTACACTATATCTTCGTTTATTACAAGTAAAATTATAACCAATATAATATAAAGTAATAATAGTATTACACCATACCAATGCTACTGTGTACGTGATGTTTAAAGTTTAAACACGTATGTCATATATTATTATAAATATTGTACACGACAAGGGCGACCAGCACGATAATAATAACAGTTTTATATAGTTTAGATACGGCGAGCACTCTTTTAACACATTTCGAATCGAACACCGTTACGCAAGTGTGAATTTGCATTATGGCATATATGTAGGATATATATTTATATATAATCGACTTGCAAGCACATCGTCCAATCGTGTAAAACTTTTGGCACGGCGGCATCGCATACAATATTATTATTATACGAGTAATAATAATAGTAATAATAAATATTAATAAATATTTTAATGAAAAAATAACACCGTGTGCCAGATGTCGTTATATTATTATTAAGTTTGTTGATTATTCTTACTCGTGCCCCCTCCCCAAAACTTCATTTTTCGTCCGGTTACTCATTATTATTGTATTCTAAACATGTGTGACGTGTGTATCTCACATAGGTACTATACAAAACACAATATAATGAAGTATTCCATGTCCAGACGTCCAGTTTAACCGCATTTAGTTAAATATAGGCGACATCGAGTACGATGTTATGAAAAACTGCATATTATAATACTCACATAATATTATGTTTATATTATATTTCATTATAATAAGCAAACGTACGATAAATTATTAACCACAGCAATGTTTGCGTTTCGTCGGGCGACCGAGTCTGCAACGATATACCTATACATATTATGGTAATAATAATAATATTGAAACGTACGCACATTATCATTATATCGTATTTGATATATTGATAATTAATATTGTCGTTATTATTCTATTATGTGCAGTATATATGTATGTGTATTGACAGCTCTACTCATCAAACAACTAGTTAGGATAGCTCTTAATAAACCGTCTTAAAAACGACTTGTGCGCACGACCCCCGCGCGCAGACAAAACCTATTAAATTAAATTATTATACACGTAGTTATAATATACGTATAACATGCACCTATATGCATACGTGTCAAGTTCGTTTGAGTGGGTTTCGGGACAGATGCGCCACTTGAATATCATCGCCGTATAAGTGTCGGCGAATCACGATGATATATGGTTTAGTTATATGTTATGCTCTTAGTGTGTATACGCGTACGTCTGCGTACAGTCCGATGTCTGTATATATAACACGTATACTCGTACGGCTCATCCACAGCTGGATTATTGTGTGTAGTGTGTGTGTGTGTACCAAACTATCAACAGTCATACATTGGTGTGGCTGAGGTGACATTCGAGAGGAGCGGCTTGTCCGAGACTTATTGAAAGGGAAAGGCTACGACGATATGTGCGTTGATTATTTTTCACGGATGAAATCTAATTCGTTGACATTTTTAGTCGACCGATCGATATTGTCAGACGGAAAGAGCAAGTCGCGGATCTGCGGCGGTCACTAGCATTTGCCGATTTTTACCACGTCACAGATGGATTTTTAATAATACATGATAATATTATAATTATTTTTTTGAGCTCAAGCAGTCATCGACAAGGTAGATTTTTTCATAAATTATTTAAACGTTTTATAGGAGTCCGAGGCTAGATGTCACAGTTTTAACTCGTCTTATTTAAAAGTCAATTGTTAAGTGCTATTTTTTTGTCACATTATTCAAAATTCCATTTTAATAACATACTAACATAACAAACTACGATCTATTATTTTATAACGAATTTACTTTATGAGTTGACACTTATATCAGTATGCAAATGAAAATTACATGTCAAAATAATATATTATATTATATACGTTAATACATTAATTATTTATCTAGTCGATAATTAAAGCTATAATATTATATAGTTGTGAAATATAAAGTGTATTATAAAAAAAAATTACTCGTTGACTAAAAATTCATTTTTTTAGTCTTAAAATTTGTCATATCTGGTACAATCAGCCCAAAATTGAGAAAAGAATGATTATTTTTCATTGTGATAATCCATTTAGTCCATATAGATATATAACACAAATATAAATACCAACTAGTTTCACAGTTACTGTACCAATCAACTCATATGACTATAGTCAGTATACTGTCCCCGGTCTCCACACCCACGATTTGGAGTTGAGCCTATAGCAGCTAATTTCTGAGCAATTTGATATTGTTACATAATGTGTTTTGGGAAATTAATAAGTTTTTGCGGCTCAGGCTGTAATAGCAGGTTTACACTGGGGTAGGTACATGTGATTTAACCGCGCCTCGTCGTCATTTTGGGACGCCGCGCAGATTAAAAAAAAAGGTAAAACAACGAATGGGGGTGGGGGGGGGATAAAACGAAAAGACTCTTCGGCGACGATCCTATTCGGTGGCGACGAAGACGACGACGACAACGATATCGACGTTCCGGAAAGAGCGAAATATACACACGCACACACGCATCTGCGCGTTTTATACCCAGACTATAATATAAAAACCGGCAGTGGAATTCCGAGCGTTTTACGATTGCCATCTCTGGTGGCTTTCACTTTTCAAATGATCTAAAAACCGCGAGTGCGTTCCTCGACGATCGGCCCGCCGATATATAATAACGGGTAGACGGTAGTGTATATTAGTAGTATAATAGTAAGTATAGTAGTAGTAGCAGCAGCAGCAGCAGCAGTTGTAGTAATAGTAATAGTGTTATAAGTAGTAGTAGTAGTAGTAGTAGTCGTAGTAGTAGTAGTAGTAGTAGTAGTAGTAGTAGTAGTAGTAGTAGTAGTATAGTAGTAACTGTTGTAGTATATATATTATTATATATCCGCAACGACGTACGTATACCTGCTCTCAGACTATCTCTGTTTCTAGCGCGCGTGCACACTCTCACACACACACACATATGCATTCCTCTGCCGTGTCCGATGTTTGTTTTTATCACTCAGTTATATGTTTATATATATATATATATCGTTGGAGTTTTTTTCTTTTTTTTTTTAATACTATTTATTATTATTATTATTATATTTTTATTTTTTTTTTTTGATTTATGAAACCCGAGATATATTAGCGCCTCGGAAACATATTTCGCATTATTTCTCTGCGCGCGCGTATATCAGCTATATTATACGTGTTTGTACTTATGTAGCGTGTGTGTGTATATATTTCTCCTGCAGATCTTCTTGTAACGTATACAATATATATGTATACAGGGTATACGTGTCGTTTTACCTTTAATAATGCAGTTATTGAAAATCTGATTATTGGAATTTTTAAATATACTAATAAATCGTTTCGATATCTCGGGATTTTTATATTATTTAAAGAATGTACTGAGGAGATAAAACTTCTGTTTTTCAAATAAGAACTCCTATTTTTACTATAAATTATATTGTGGATAATCGTTTCAAACATTTTGACAAGATTATAGTAAGTTTGATAGATTGGAGCTATGTCGATTTGAACATTATAGTAAATAATATTAATTTATTGATATTTATAGTTTTTAAGAATGGCCCAAGTATATTTAAGCAATAAGTTTTTTAAGTCATCACTTAAAAAACTTCTTGTTTAAATTTCGAACTAGCTTCATCAAAATTAAAAAAAAAAATATATGTACTTAATAGTAAAAATAAACAAAGACGGTTCTCAATGTTCTCATTTGAAAAACAGAAGTTTGTCTAACTACTACAGAACACTCATTAAGTTTTACAAAAAAATCTCAAGAAAATGAAAATCTTGTTATTAAATTTATTTAAAAATTCCAAGAATCGAGAATTTCAAAAAATGCATTATTAAATGAAGAGAACTAGGGATGAGCATGTTTGGTGAATCACCCTGTATATGACACCTGAACCGTCGTGCCTGTTGCCTGTACAAATACATCATATAATACGACAACGAAACACGCTCTTTCGGTAATATTATATATATTGTATTCTTATTATATTATAGTATATTATTATGATTATTGGCTATTGTACGCATAGCAGTCGAAAAATCCACAAGACGATTATAACGTTTACCGCATAGGTATAATGCCCGACATCGATGTATAGATTCGTAACGCAGACACGATGACCGTCCATCAACGCGATTATATTTTTATAACATATATATACATATTATATTTAATATTATCTATATAAGACATTTTCGATAATTTGCCGTTTTTCTATTACCGTGCGAGTGCACAAAACATTATAACACTACGTGTGGTTGTTGAGCAGTCCGACGTTTTCCCCTTTCTTATTTTTGGACGATTCTCCGCGACAGTTCACTGCCCTTTGCTGATTATTTATGGTTTTCAGTTATATATATGTACCGCCCATGCGCTCCCGATGAAATTATTACCGTACACATAAAATGATATAATATCTCGTGTATTGATTAATAATTTTCATGTATTAGTGAATTCGCGCTCTGTGCTCACGCTGTGTATTATAATATGTTTAAAAATGAAAGTTTCGGTCAACTATTAGAGGTGACAACCACGAATTTTTTTCTCGCTCGCGTGCGCAACGCAAGTTACACTGGACATCATTGTTGTATATTATTTTAATTATTACAAGTGCCAAGGAAAACTGTTATCCACCACAATTTATCGCGTCCGTGTGCTAAATTTATTCGCTAGGATTACTGTTGTGACTATGATTCAGACTCCTATCTACAGGATCCGTGCATTAACCACGGTGAAGGCTACATAATTAATATCTACAGCATGTAGGTATACATTATTATATTATGCAATTCACATTTTGCTCGCTTTCTTTCTCACATATATTATAATATGTATTATGAAGAATTTGTCCATCCAAAAATTCTCAGACGTCGGCATTGCCGTGCCGCGGCCGCCGCGTGATTTGTTTAATAATAATTGTATAGAGACTGTTTGAATAACACCGCTCTATTTTAGTCGTCAAGTTGAAAATAATATGTAACGTGTGACAATGATAAGTAGCTTTTCCACGTATACACGGTCGTCTCGAAAATATGAATAATGTAAAAACCAAACCAGCCGAGTTTTTCTGTTTTACCTAACCAGCTGCATGCATATAGTCAGTGTATCTATCCCTATTAAGGACCGTGACGACATTGAAGTGAACAAATAATATATTTTTTTTAAACACGCTTTCTACTCGATATATATATCATCACTATGCGCAATAACTTTCGTTAGTATACCTATCGATCGCCGATGCGATATTATTACGCAAAAATATCACTCTGTTTTATTTTTCTAGAAAACGCCACTATTGTATTGATACTTTATTATGAAATATTAATATGTGAAACAATGTCGATTATTCTAGTAAACGTAGAACATTTTTTTAAATCAAATTAATGTAAATCTCATATTTTTTTTTTTAATGCAAACGCACAGTGTGTTTATAACTTTATAAACATTACAGTATACTTATATAGGTATAAACCTTCAGGAAGATTTTAATTAACAAAAAAGTAATATTGAGATTCCTCCACATTTAAGTCAACAGTATATAAAGAATAAGCCTCTATCGTATAGTCTAGCGTATCTTAACTCACTGTCTCGATTTACAATATTATTGGCATTGATATATATAGTAACCAAATACAACCAATACAGGCGTATTATAGTCACACTATAGTTTTTACCCCCACCCGAGTGATAGGCTTGTACGACACATACGTTTGTACGATAAAATTGACCTTCTATTAGTGCTCGTATAGCTACGTGTTTAAAGTTTGTTTTACGTAACATATGACACACTATATTTATTTGAATTAATATATAGTCAATTCAATTGTTAAAATGTATAACAGACAAAATCATTTTTAACGAAATTACGAGTAAGTGTATATATTTAAACGCATAGGTGATAATACATAGTAATAATAGAACCATTGAGTTTAAGGAAGTCAAACTAACATGTAGTTTCGATGTATATTTATAAAAAAATCTTATGATAACGTAGATAAAAAGTAAGAACTTTTGTTTTATAGAAGCCACACAACATTTAAAAATACTTCACACTATTATAAATAGGCAGCTCATCATTTTGAATGTATTCATTAAACCACATAACATTTTAGTATTTTAATGCAATTAAATACATTTTATAATAAAATAATATGTAATATATAATTAATAATATATATATATTACGGTATTATCTGATTTCTGCGCAATATATTTAAAAAAAAAATAGATGACTAACTTATAAACCGTCGCATAAGCATATTATTATACATAATATATATAAATAAATTTAATAATAATAATAATATTATACATTAACAGTGGAACAAATCCGAGCACGCACGATGTAATAATAATTATTATTATTACTGTTATACTGTACCTCTCTCGCTATAGTCGTTAACCGCAGTAGAATGTTTTTTTTTTTCGTCAAAGGGTTTCACATCAAAAAGAATTTGACGGTCGCGCGCGCAAATAGAAGGTAATTAAAAAAAAAAAAAAATAATAATATTAATAACAATGTTGGAATACCATGTGTATACGGTGATGCGCCACGCGTGCTTCAATGGTCTTCACACGCGTATAAAATACGATCCTTTGACATCGTAAAATCATTTTTTATTATATTTCGTATATGATACAACTGGTAATCAGAATGTACAGTACCTCTATACGTTTAATATTATACCTACCTACAGTATAATACACGCATGTTGTTTATTACGGTGGTGGCGCTACGCGTAGCTTATCCAGTACTTTTCATCGGTATAAAGGATACGTCTAACCTACAATAATATGAAATATATTATACATATTAATATAATTTGGACATTATTTCGAGTTTTTAAATTGAAGCCTAGTATTTTTTTGGTGAGAAAATTAAATTAAATAAATAAATAATACCTAATATAATATAGTATAACTAAATAATACTTATTTAACTATAATAAATGTTCGCTCCAATCACCAACCTTTACAGATTTTTTAAAATCTTAGGATGTGTTTTATCTAAAATACTTATTATATTTAATTATACATCACTGAATAATATTTTAAAAACATTTTATGTAATAAAAATATATAATTCCTTACCAAAATGATGTACTTCAACGAATTATTTTATTTTTTAAATATAATGATATCCAAAGAAAATTTTTTAGGTTTCATATTAAATTATTGAATATTAGAAACGTCTGGAAATTAAATGTCTGTAATTTAATACTACTCAAGATAAATTATGAATATCCTTCCCCTCAACATGTTCACTGAGTATATATACAATTGTAATTAGGTACTTATTTTACTCGTATTGTCCTGTACCTATAGATACACTGTACGATATAATATGTGTACCTATAATATAATACTATACGTCATGATCAAAATGTACATCTAAACGTCACCGATGTATTTTAAAATAGCAGCGTATACTGTCGAATTGAAAAATGTATAACCACAGTTGTGATTTTTTTTTTTTTTAATACTACCAATTGCTCAACTCTTGGTGCAGTCGATTTACACAGACGGAGACTGTTGGTCAAGATGAACCGCCACCGTAGGTTGTACTGGCAGTGTGTCAAAAAGTGGTGGCCAAAAATAATATACCCTCGTCGATATGGCATGGTTGCACCTTTGCGACGACAACGAAAAACTATAATATAATATAGAAACTGGGCTGTTTGTGCGTTGGTAGATACATACGGTAGGTGTTTTATGGGTGTAAAATAATGTGTGACCACACATTATACTAGTAGGCCAAAACCGTTTTGGACCAGCCGCCACCGTACTATATCGTATATGCATATACCAAGGTTGAGGTCAACGTATTACGTACAACATTATTTCGACGGACCCGTGTGATTTAGTATATAACTGATAGTGATATAATATATTACGTTTTCCATCAATATTTAATGACATCGACGAGTATATAACACAGGGGTGAGAGCTATCTTTATCAAACATATAATCGTTTTTGACTTTTACGCCATCATTAGGTATGTGTAATATTTATCGTCGATATCAATACATCGATTATGAATAATCAATTATCGATTATATAGAAACATAGCGAGAACAGCTAATAATATATTGAGAGTTATATAGGTACGACAAAAGTACGACTTGTTGATAAATTTATTATAAATATAATACATATTATCCGAGCGAGAACAGGTGTATTTTGTGTAGATTTGACAATATTTTCGAGATCCGATCGTATATCGCGTGCAAATAGATAGAGAATGATTTGTAAGCCCGTTAAAAGCGAATGAAATTCAAACACGCAATTCAACACGTCAGTATTTTTCCCTTCGAGTCCATCATGCTAGTGGATAAAAAAATATATTGGTTTAGTAAATACTATACCCAGGAATGTCATGTAACATCACACGAACCGTTACGTGAACAGTTTGTAAGTCTAGGCAAATTGGAAATACGACGTGTGGCCCCTCGGGTGATTCGCAGCTGGTAAAGAGGTTATGTTTTAAATTATTTTTGATTTGATATTTTACCTAATAATACTTATTAAAATATCGAAATAATCCATTTTGTTTGACTAAACAATTATTATCTTGTCCAAACAAAAACGCAAGTGCGTATATGCTTTTACACAGTACCTACTTATTTTCTATTATATTCTAATAATATGTATAGTATAGCTTATATCACATAACCTATATTGTGTGGCTATATGTGTATATAACTCATCTAGATATACTCATCAGTCATCACTATGTACATGTATCTTATTCTAATAATACATATTAAACTTCGGATTAAACAGCCGGGACATTATGTATACGTTTTTTACAACCATACACCGTACACAGATATCGAACATTTTTTCGAAAATTCGAGTTATTGCGACTCGACTGTACGAATATATATATTATATTGTTGTTCGTATATTTAGATACTCCATCGTTTAACTATTACATGTTATCATAATATAAACGTAAGCACTAAACACTACGGACCTAGTCGGTGCAGTTACTGATGATTTCGAGTAGGCATATCGTAGTTCACACGAGTATTCTTATATTATGTACTTTAAATTAAAAATAAAAACATCCCGAGGGGTCTAAGTGATGAAATATTAAGATACATGTTTCAGAAAATGCAGTGACGTGTATTCATACGGGATGTTAGGTGTTCAAAAAATACCCCCTTGAAATTTGTATGTGCGTCACTGACGGAATATATAATTATCTCGACATAGTGCGCAGATGAACCCATACGTATTATACACAAAATAAATATTAACTCTAATTTATAGTTGAATAACAATATTATTGTTATCGCGACATATGGGATGTCCACGCTCAATGAAGACGTCATGTGCATCGGCTATATCAAAATATATATGTGTACTAGAATCTCGTGCGTTCACAGTACGTAATATACCGTGGCAAGAAAATAAACAACGAAACAAAATAAATGAAAAATAAAACAACGCATTGCACGCACACCCATCACGACGGATTATCTCGATCATTTTGGGTCGTTAAAAAAATTAATAACGGATGTTCACGGTGCAATTTCGGTCGCACAATTATTATTTACGTGTATAATAATACGCGTATAAATAATATTCGGAAACTTCCTTTAAGTATATACGATACAGAAATCATACCTATATAATATAATATGTGTGCATGTAATACCTATAATATGCGGTATGCGCAGACAAACGGCAGCACGTGTCTAATAAATATACGGTAATGCGATTCGGATATTTTTTTTTCCCCGTTCAGTTCCGAGAGAGCAGACGGTCCACTAATTCATTAGACAGGTGATTCTCGTTCGGGAATAAAGAAAAAAAATCTTCAGAATCTAAAACATAAAAAAAAAAAACAAAAACCCCGGTAGAGTAAAATTCGCGTGTGTTATTATTAGGGCCACCGAATGGCGATTGAATGATTTTCTAAGTAGAAAAAAAAACGTCGGAAAAAAGTTTTTGGCGGGGAAAAAATGTCCACCCGCCGTCGAACGTACGTGTGGCTTTTTGGGTGTTCCCGAACCGGTTTTGGCGGGAAACCGTATTTCGAAAAAACGCACACGAACACCGCCGTCGATCTATCCTTACGTAAATATATACACACACACACATACGCACAGTGTATAACGGTGCGGCAGCGATGGACGTACACACATACACACACACATGATCGTCAATTCGGTCGTAGTCGTTACCGCCGTCATCCACAAGTCGTCCAAGTCGAAGTCGGAGCGCCTATCCCGCGGGCCGCGGCGCGTGTGTGGTCCCCCGGTGGCAGACCTGTTTCCATCTCATCCATCGTCGTCGTATTCGTCTTATATATATCATATATTATAGTATTATATTAGAGTGTGTAATATGTATATATATATATATACTATCGAACATTATGTGTATATATACATATTGCATAGTGGCCAACCCTAACTATATTCGGACCGGTAGCTACTTTTTCGATTTGTTTTATTGGAACTCTCTCGCTAATTACCGTCGCCGCGCGTACATAAACGTATTATATATAATATAATCTATTTACTTAAGTGGACCGATCGTAAAACACACATACATGAAAATTGCGTTATATTTATAATCACCGACCGATTAACACACACACACACACACACACACACACACACATATATAATAGACACACTAAATTCGTTTGAACTGTAAATATATTTTAATTGTAAGAATATAACATCTTATATATTACCCATGTATGAATAATATTATTATAGTAAGTGTGCATTAATCGTAGTATGTAGATTAGTTTTGAAAACAATCAGGTTGTGCATTTATGGAAGGGAGGATATAATTAAGTAATATATATCTAATAGTATTATATTACATTATTGTAACGATAAAAACGGAAAAATAAAGTTAAAAAGTTTTAATTTTCTAATAACATTATTTTCTATTTAAAAAAACCCGACTAAAAATCACGTGCTTATATGTTAGTTTTATCTTTTTAGAACTTCAATAATAAGCATTGACCATTCCTTGTGAAAAATGACATCAGTTAACAAATTATTTATACATTTTATTTTACTTATTGACTAATTAATGAACGACAAATATGGCAATATCTAGAGTTAAAAAGTATAATATATTAATTGGATTATTATTTATCATTCTCTTTTCTGACAAATCACCTACAAATTGTTATCATGTATAGTATAAGTATATTAATAATATATTTTACGTGTTCAACATACCCCTTATTAATAATAATATGTTGACATACCGCTTATAGTAAACTATTAGTAAAATTTGTTAAAATTCAATATTAATATATTCTATCTACCTCCTCGACGTGTAAGGTCCTTAATAATAATAATAATAGGTAATAATTTTATATTTTGATCTGGTCGATGTGAGCACAACAATAATATAATTATCTCGCTTTTTATATATACATATATTATGTATATGCTCATTATTTCTAGTGTTCTATACTGTCGGACTTAAGCTTTCACAACATTATGTGACGTGAGAAAACCGCACACCCGACGTATACTATTAAATTATACACAAATATACGTTGGGCGTATGATGTGTGTGCAGTGCGATCCTCGTCGTCAGTGGTGAACCCGCGTTGCTGCTTCTGCTGCAGCCGCGTATGTAATATAATAATGTATAATAGCCCGTCCAACGCCGCCGCCAACATAAACATATACTGAACACACACACACACACACACACCATATACATGCTATAAGTCTGCGTTGCGTATAATATACGTATTTTAATATGAAACCCATTTGTACAAACGGTTATTTACGATTGCCTATATACGCGTATATATATATACGACCTACGTGCATATAGATATACGCGGTGGTCGGGCACCGGCGGCAGACGCAATTAAACGATTGTATACACAGTATTATATTTTGATATCGATGTATATAATAACGCGCGCACTCGCATATTATATATTATAATATATAAATACTCACTCGCAAGTGTACACGTCTCCCCCCCACCCACCCAAGCCGTGGGCAGTATTATAGTGGTGTCTCGGAAACCCTCCCCCCGCGAAGCGTTCGCCACTTATTGATATCGCGTATAAACGTACAACGATATAATGTCGTAACGATTCGTTCGGTACGCAAAAGTAGTCTGCCATGTAAAATAATGTACGTTATACCTATACACAATAATACAGTATGCACTATAAATTACGGCTCGTTGGCGATTGTCGACGTAGGTAAAACAACGCGAACTCGGTCGTAGACGATCATCGAAGTTTTATATGCGTCAAACATTTGGATTTTATCCACAGCGCTACGGGAAGTTTGTGTAAAATTAAAACATCGGTTCGATCGCGGTGTGACGGATGCGGCTAAGACGAACACAATTCAGCTCAAGTTCATCTCACTCGGACCATAAAATTTTAAATCATTTTTTCGTTTATCCGGCGAGGGCGTGCCTAACGGCTTCGAGGGGATAAACTGAAAATCGTTCTTCGGATAATTTCGGGGCAATGATGGGTAGCACCCATAAATCCTAATGTTCAGCGTTTTGTCGGGGTATCATCACAAGTGGGCATCGGTAATTTTTTTTTTCGCTCGATTTTATATAACAGATATTCACATATATATATACGCGTGGGACACTTAATATCGTTCGTCGTCGATGTGCAGTGTGTACATATACGCGACATATCAACGACGGCGTGTATATATATATATATATATATACATTTCCAAGGCCGCCGTTCAGACCAAAAATGTCCGGCATTCCCTCGGTCTCGGGCAAATGATTTAAGAACGTATACACATTTGATTGGCATCTGTCGTCTAGCCCGGGCACGCCGTCATTAAAATGATCTCGGTGACGGCGCGGTCAGGGTTGTGTGTGCGTGCGAGCGGTGTGCGCGCAGACGCGACCGCATAAATCTAAATCACATAATAATAATAATCTCCGCTCTCCGCCGCCGCCGCCATCGCCTGCAGTGGGACGACGATATAATATTATACAATATATTATATTATATATAATATATTTTATTATATATATAATATAATGTATAATACAATAACGTGCCGCCGTCAAAGGTATTTTTCGTGTCTGAGCGCGCGTACGGGTCGTATATACCGACGAAAAATGTTAATAGAGGCGTATAAAAGCGTGGAAAAAGGCGGCGGTGGCGTTTATACTCGATGCCGTCGATGCCGGTTCGTATACACGTTAGAATAATATATATATGATATAATGTGATACGTATATACAAGACCGCTGCAGCGGGGCAGTATACGAGGCCGGCAGCACCAGCACCAGCAGACGATTGACAGACGACGACGAAGGATGATAATCATATGTCGGGCGCACAAATACTACACATATATTTATATATATATATTTATGTATACGTATATACGTAGGTATAATAATATGTATGAGCAGAAGGGAAAAAACTACGACGACGACGACGACTACACGACACTGAGGAATCTCGTATATAAAATTATAAAACGAGGCCGGTACAGCGAAACGGAGAGAAAGAAAAAAAAATATACTACAACAAATGAACACAATCGGTATAATTTTTTGGTGCGGAATAAATTACGGGGTCGCGAGCGTACGTATCTGTGCAGATTGTGTGCGGGCCGATGCGTACGCACAATATTTTGTTAGACGCGAGTACCGGCCGCGCGCGTGAATAGCGCAACGCACTCTTGATTGTGTGCTCTCGATGTCGCATTTGATTTTCTCGTCGATCGACATTATAGGTTTGATCTAGTGAGCCCGTATATTCCTATATACCTGTATACGATTATGATACGCATAATATTATTATTATATTATAGCCACTTCAGGTCTCGACCAATGCGTTTTTAAAAAAATCTACAATTGTGCGAGTGGTGGGAAGAAAATATAATATTTAAACTCGACCGAAAACGATAATGATTTTATAATAAATATGCTCGAAGCTTTCTTAGAGATACCTGAAATTTTGTATATTGCAAATGTTACGACCCTTTCATCCGGTTCTAGTAAAACTCCGTATAGAGATACGCTTGAACGAGACTCGAGTGTTTCACAAAGTCCAACGTATAGCTTGACGGAGAAGGGTTTTGATAGATATAAGTTAAAAATTGTAATTCACCGAGCTTTATATTTTTTCACAATTAATTCGTTTAACTGTTTTTTTTTTTTTTTTTTATAAAATTTCGAAAAAGAGAAAGAAAATTTAAATGTTCTAAAAGTATAATAATCCAGAAAACCTAAAACTACTGCTGTGAATTAATATTTTTCGAAAACCTAGCTTTTATAGCTCCGTGTAAAGTGCGTATAATACAGACGATAATATTATAATAAAGTGGGTCTGGACGTGACAAAGCTGGGCGCCGACAGAGATTCGCGACGGACCGGACAGACGTTGTGTCGTATAGCAGCAGTCGGTCTTCTACTTCTATTACTTCTACTCGGTTCTTGGTCTGGCACGTGCTCACAGAGCGATGTCTCTGGAATCCCAAACATCCGTACACGTTAAGTAGCCACGCTCGTTGTATACATTATTTTTTTTATCTCATTATATTATACGTTTCTTCTAATTATTATCGTCGTCGTCTCGCTCTCGCCGTATACATTAATACACTTTTCTGTATATATTATATTACATTGTATATAATTCGCGTATGTGTGTGTGAAAGAGTGTTTATGCATCGTGGGTCGTACTAGTGACAGTTCTTGAGTATTGACTACGTATCACTAAAAATGCTCCGATTTCCACTATTATCGATATTTTTGATACAGAAAAAATATCCGTTCTTACGTTCACAAACGGACATTAATATTATCGTCATCAAAATCATCAAATTATATGAGTATAGGCGTACAGCAATACATACAATACTATTATTAATTTACTATACAACCGATTACATTAATTATATGTAGTAATATAAGTTATATTATACCAGGTAATGTAATGATTATAATATGGTCACTCGCATAATGTAAATTATTATTATTCTCTAATTAATTGATTAATTAGTTATATTTGTATGGTATTTCATTGTGTGGTTAAGAAAACCAGTAATATATCTAGACTAGCCTATAGCGTAACTTAACCAAACCCAACCCAACCAGTAATTTTATATACTTATTTTATTATATACAAATCTATACTTCTATAAAAAAAAAATTGGTGTATATTTATATTTTATTGTTATAGCCTAATAAACCAGAATTCCTAAATTGTATATACTTATTATATTATATTGCATACTAATATATTTACTTAAAAACGAATTTAAATCGATTAACCTAATTTTGTAAACAAATTGATTATTTGAATATTCTTGTATTTTGTCAAAATTGTTTTAATATATTTTGTAAATTACACAAAAATCTTACGAATAGCTAATATATATATATATATATGTATATTATCTATTTTATATAATACTCTTTGCAAAACAAAATAAATAATTCAAGTTTTATTCTGTAAAAACATCTTTATAGATTTCAATAATATCTCAATGGTTATTGAATTATAATATAATATATCTTATATTTAAATTTTATAGTGGACTCATGGTATAATTAATGACGTTAATAAGATAAGTATATTATTTACTTTACTGTCTATACAGTTACAAATTACAATATCTACTGCTCTGTTGTAAAATTAGTACGTGTATTATAAACTATATACTCGTTCTAAAATATCAAAGGTTACCGAAAAAATATTATTAGTTAATATGACAAAACTTACTAATGTCGTTACTCGTTACATAGTAAAATATATAGAACACTTAGAAACCGGTTATTATATGTTTATATTGAAGTATACCGCCTGTTTGGCTACACCAAAAACATTATAATATTTGCTTTGCGTGGTGTAGGTAGAAATTTCTTGTTAAATTATTAAAATATTATGAAAACAGTTTGCCAAATAATTTGTCCTTATATTATATTATACTAGTTTGATACAAATTGTAACATAGAACGATTACACGCAACATATAACATACTTAATCTCCATCTAGTTGAGAATCTCATCACATTTACATTTTATTCCGATGATATAATATTATGTAGATACATTTTTTTTTTTTTTATATAAACAATATAAGAACTCAATAGTTATTTATAAGTAATACTGGTAAGCTCTATTAAATATTTAAAAAATATATCACATAAATAAGTGGACAAACAAACTATGAGGAGAAAAGTTACCTATCAACGACACTCACAATCCATTTTATAATATAGATATACTTTCTTATCTTCTTTAACGTACAAAATATTACATGGAACTATAATCTGAGAACGTAAATTTATTTTATGCTTCATCTTAAGGTCCACTTAAAAATAATATAGTAAAACGTACTGAAATAATCTAGGATAGCACGGTTTAGTCAGTTTTACTTAGAGAACGCAGGTGCAGTGTGACGATATTATAATAATATTCTCTAGCATCATATATTTTCGAATAGGACGCGTTGAGTCGGAACTGTATTTGTCGGTAACCGTTACAATAAGTTAAAACAGTAATTTAACAAAACCGTGTATACCGTTTATTGTTATTTGGTAAACAATAATATTATTATACATTAATGTATAAAATAAGTATACTACTATACCTACAATTTAAATACTAGTGATTTTGTTAATATTTTGCTCCGGTAAGAGCCTATATTATACACGAAGTATACACATAGACGAATCTATAGTTTGTATACGAAGAATATGAAGCTATTTATATAAAAAGACTTTAAACTTACACATAATACACATAGTTCGGTCGTAATTTGGTCGATTTTTCACGTGCACGTGTACTACAGAAATCTTGAAAAAAGGACAAAAAATAAATCTAAAACTAAAGATCTAAAAAATAGATTAGTTTTAAAAATACTCGTCCTTAGGATTATACTAAAAATAGATATATTTTTCATGGGTTTATTTTCAGTAAAATAATTGTTATGCTTGTATTTTTCAATACTTAAAAAACTTAGTATCATTTAAAAACCTTTATAACAAAATTATAAAGATGGCTTTTCTCTATCTTTATTGAGTTAGTAGAATTAGTAAAATTATTGGTGATTTTCAACAAAATAAATTTATTCACTCAAATAACAACCCATTTAAAGATAAAGAATAATGAGGGATAATAATAAAGACTTAATTATTTACACGTTAGTGAACTTGGCCTACTCAGTTTAATCAAAAGATTTCAAATGTATGCCAAAAAGTACCAAATAATTGCACATTGTTTTTTAATATTAACAAGTTACCTTGCTATCACGAAATTAAATTGTACATCAGGTAGGCCAATGCATGTACATTTAATTTATTCAACATTATAACGAAATATAAATATTACAAAAAGTATAATAAATTAATATAATTGTATATTTTAATACCTTTATTAAAGTGATTATTTAAAAATATGATTTTGATTTTTGATCATCATTCTGTAATTTTTGTCTCAATTAAGTTATTCTACTTATTAATAATAGGATAAATAAGGGTCTATAATTCTATGTAATATGTACTGTCTAATATGATATGATAATATTGACTGCATACCAACATCGCGTATTGACGACCGCGTAGCAATAGAAAAGCCATTCAAATTATCGCACGAAAATTCGGTCGCGTTTAAATGAAGTATTATACGAGCGCGTGGTTTGTTTTATATATGCGAGAAATTCAGCCGGCTGTCGACAACTACGCGTTTCTAGATCATAAAAAATCCATTTGTGCACGACCACTTCGGAGACGTGTGTTCCTTGGGAAAATACCAAAAATTTAATCTGTGCATTAAAAAATATGAAAAACGTATATGAACAGCGATCATCGAAAGACGCGTGGTAAAACCGATTTATTATTAATATTCATTATACATTATATATATTATTCTCGAATATTTCAATATATTTATGACCTTTTATATTATGATATTTTGACATTTACGGTGACGTTCCACTTGCGTGCGTCCATGTCGTGTTTGTGCAGAAACGAAACGACTCTACGACGTTAACTCTAGTAACACTACCGACACCTTAATATTTTGGATCACGTGGCACAAGTGAAACTTGGACAATATTTTTGGGGGAGAAGGTCTGTAGCCATCATATTTTCCCCCAATAAATTTGTGTGGTCATATCACTCATATACCATTACCTTTTTATACCGAAATTAGCAAATTTGAAAATTACTTGTAATAAATATAAATTTACATCGATATTTATACATATTACATGTAATATTTTATCCAGTATTATTACATTAACTAGCATGCACTGCCCAATTTTTCATTATTTTTCTTAATGTATTTATTAAAAATTTTAAACAATATACTGAACAATTTTTTTTCTTATTACATGTATACATTTGGGGAGATTAGCCGTCTACAAGTCGCGCATAAGGAACGTGGTGTGTGAGTGGTGTGAGGGTAGTGATTTGGACGGCGAGGAACGCGCCGCTGCAGGAAGTCGCGCGTCCACTACTGCCGTGCCGCTCGCGAATTATTCGGAAACGGCCGACGGCGGCAGTAAAACACGGATCGTTTGGCGCGCGCCGAGACTGTGGGAGGGAATATAATATAGTGTGCCGTGCACTGTGCGAATGAGTCACGGAGTTATATTATATTATGCACAGCAGTCGGGTAGGTATACCGTCTGAGTGTGGTGCCAAAAAAAAAAAAAAAAATTGATAAATATATCTACGTATATTATATATATAGCAAGGACGACGTCCGCGTGTGTATACGGTTTTCTATTTATTTTATCAACGCACAGAGAATGTATATAATTGTATTTCTCTCATTGCAGCCGGCCGCGCAGCGCTATTGAAACGGATCCAAAAACGGTCCGACGGGATTTCCCGCGTGATTCCGCAGCGGTACCTCATTCTATGCGCGGACGGCGTGCTCGCGTGTAATTTTATCTCTCCGCGGGGACGAGCCGCGCGTATAACGACAATATTGTTGCCGATAAACACACTTACTGACACATAATATTATACATTATATGCAGCACGCTATAATAATAATAAATACTACGATATAGGTAATATACTCACTCTAATGTTTGTACAGACTCGCGTTTTGCGCATGTAATAACATTATAGATTACGGAATTTTCGTATTTTTGTTTGCTTTTCCACGTGCTCGCCGAGAATCCAAATACTTATGTTATATAATAATTGCCAAGACGATCGGCTTGAAATAACATAATATAATAGAATTATACGACTACGACGGCCCGAGATCTAATTTTAAACGTTTTCGCCGTGCGGAGGGTGCGCTGTACCGCTACGCTTCACTCATCCCCATAACTCGAGTCCGACGGGGTAAACGCGAAGCGGCTGTCGCAGTATTATTGCTGCGATAGTGTTTTGTCTCATCCGAACGATCTGCCCATAATAGACGCGTTGACGGGAAAACAGGTGCTGCTGACGCACTCTCTCTCTTACCCGTCCAACCACCCACGCAGCGGACTCTTATTTTCGTGGGGTACATATTCGTCGGTTTATCTAGTGTTCGCGGAGTGTTTACTCGCGCCAAATGAAGAAAAACACGCAAGTCACATGTTATACCGTACAATATTATTATTACCACGCTGTACTTATATACTTCCACGAAAGCTCTATATGCACCTGGCCACTGTTTTGAACTCTATCCAAACGTCCGTGCAGTAACCTCCACGAGTCAGCAAGACGTTTGTTAGTTGTTTTTCTTTGTATTGTTTTTTCTTTTTGTGACACGACCTTGATGCCGAACCGATTTAGATCACAAAAGGAGTGAGATTCAAAGACGATATAGTAGGTACGCGCAAAATATATAATATTATACACTGGTCATACTTTACCGCGAGATATTGTTTATGATGTAGACAATCTCGATTGTTTTTGAAAAATGTTCACCATACGAGTAGATTTCGTCATATATAATACATCTTCATTTTAATGAAATAACGAATAACAAATTTAATATTAATGCATCAAATTATTTATAAATAGTAATTTTATTTTTTTAAAGTCCTTAAATATTAGACGTTGCACGCTGGTCTTTCGAGACTTAGATCCAATACTGACCGTGTTTATTAATTAGACGTTCCAGCTACGTAGATAACCGTGGTCTATGCATAGTAATTTAAATAGTCATTTACGTGCGCTATAATCCTCAAAAATAGTAATGCGCCTAATAAAATAATATAGTTACACGTGCAATAGTACATAAATATATGGATTATAATATTATGGGTAACACATAAAGATCCTATATAAATTATCCGACGTTGTCGTCGACCATCGTGAAAATTAATTATCAATGTCTTAAGTTACGTTCGTTCTCCATACGTTATCACCCGTTGATTTTATTTTTTTTGTTTTGCAACAAATGTTACCCGTGAGTTATTGTTTACGCTACTATTTACGGCATTGGTTGTCATTTCAAATATGACCTTAATCTGCGCGTACTTACCTATATATACATATTATTATATTACAATATAGTTACCGGCTTCAATATGGCGTGCAATTTATTTGATCACATTATATATGTTGTATACACACCGCGTCTGGGCGTATTCGTAATAAATTTGTATACAAACCGCGAATTATACATCACACAATAATAAGTGCATTAACGATAATCGTATACAAACGCCCCGCCGTTATTAAACGCTGATTGCGCATTATCCTTGTAAATATCCGTTTTCGCCGCGTCGATGGAGTAAACAAAGCCGATAACAATACCATCATCTCTGATTTCACAAGTACAGAGATTTAAATAATATATGTATTTATATTTGACGTGCCTACGCCGTGTTATAAGCACGCCGAATACAAAAATAAATGGTTAGGTTTACGCCGGAGCATCGTTATAATAAAGGTAAACACACACAATGATATACGCGTTCGATATTATGTCAAACATTGCCGTGCAATCATCGTCCTGTGGGTTTTAAACACGATTTGTTCTCGTTTAAGGCCGACAGCGTATTACCTGCCCACCGCCCGACTGCTGAGTTTATGGGTATATGTAATATTTTCGAACGAGCCGAATACACGAGCGGCGCCGTGTGGCGCGAAGAGATGACATGCTAAACGCGCGGTTAAACGAGTAATCCGTAACTTCGAAGTCACGAATGTATAGAAGTCGCAGCGGAGTAGGTAAAACCGTCATGGAATGTGATCGTCGTCATATTGTCATGCATATTACGTTTTCGCTAAGAGAAAACATTTCGCTGCAGCCTACGGGTTTGATAATAACACAATCGCATTTCCATGTATTATATAATTATAATATTACTGTTATTGTTATAACTATTACTAGGTATTTATAAGTTTATTATAACAAACTTTTTGAAATGTTTGGACAAACACCACGCGCAACTATAAACTAATAATTGATTTTAAACAGAAAGTGTTGTTAAGAAATGCGTACACATGATATTTGTTCACGCGTTTAACCGAATGATGCACTATATGAATTAAATTAAAATGTATTATGTTATCATAACAGACTATGAACTAGACTAAACCTTGACCAATCTTAAAAGCATGTGTCAACACTGAATTCAAATTTCAGACATCACGTGCACACGATCTGTACAGCAGTTGTTGCTAAAAAAATCTACGAGTATAATTATTGATTGAGAACGAATAACGTTCCATCAGGAATATATTCGGATAATTCTGTGGCTTTTAGTTATTTGTGAACATACATTTTTCATTTGAAGGGTGTTGGAACCTGCTATTTATTAAGGGGCAATAATTCAAAATGTTTCTACTTACGTTGTTTGGTCGTCGTACGAAATGACGTACTAAAAAAAATCATAAAAAATTATTTTAACGATCAAAAACAATATTACAGGAAAAACAATAATGTGTCTTAAAAAGTTAAACTAGTTAGATTTTAATATTTTTTCTTTTTAAAGTGAAAAACTTTACTCAAGTGCACTATATAGACTCTGACGTTTGAGTTAACTTTAAATAACATCAGTAAAATATATTTTAAAATCTTCAAAACTTTGTGATTATTTATAAATTTATTACAACTTTTGAAAATAGAGTTGTTTAAATCTAAGCCCTGCCTAAACTTTTAATAATAAATTATAATACCCTTTAAAATTAATTTCATAACCGCATTTATAAATGATGTAAAAGATTCATTATTTATACAAGGAAATACGATATAAGTACGTATAATAAAGACAGATAATAATGGTTACAGATTTTAATTTCTTGGCAAAACAATGCTACACATTGGATAAAATATTTATTATTGCCATTATTTATTATAAGTCGAGTTAAATATTCTTATTACAATGCGTATTATAATTATTACACGACTTAGAAATTTATTTATTTAAAACCAGTATTGATTTTGTTAAGATAAAGCGATTAACACATAGTATGAAACAACGTTTATGCTTATAACTTTCCAACCAGTTTACAGCTATTCGTATTTAGTAATTTGAACTATGTTTAACTTTTCTGAAGTACGAGTATAGATAGGACATTCCTTGTATTTTATTTTAATGTTTTACATTTTTAGAGCTAATTTTTTTTTATATATGTAATGTATGTCTTTATTTTGTATTATTAATATTTTATAGCAAGCAACCTTCTACAGTCCAGTTAGATGTTGAAAAACACGATACATAAAATGTAAAATAAGTATCGAAGTGTCATTATCAAAAATTTAATTATAAAAATTTAAAAATTTAAAATTGTTGACACAAATTGATATAAAACTAAAAAATAAATAAATTTCATTAATCATAATATATTTTTTAGTCGACATTACACATTTAAAAATGTTCAATCTTCCTATAATGTACATATATAGGTACTTAAGTAATAATTAAATGAGATCATTAGGTTATATCCGCGTGTTATAATAATATGTCTGCAGATCTCGGAAAAACGCGGTTGAGCGAATGTTAATATATATAGGTGTATAATTTAGAACTACTAGATCGATCCGACCATAAATAATACATTTTGTTACTCGATTATTATATTATTATTATAACTACCTATATAGGCTGTACATCGGTCATGTTTTCAGTCGTTTATTATGATGTTGTTGTTGTTGTTGTTAGCACCATTTATTATATTTTTTTACTGGTACGTACAACTTGAATATGCACACATAATAATATTTTATATATTATACACTTTGTGGTGGCGGTTATTCGTCTGTGCCCGCGCCGCTCGCGGCCCATATGGTCGGGTTTATATAAAATATATAATATAATTATTGTACTTAATTGCATATTCACTACATAATATCATCACTAGGGGTCTCTGATCCCTATCCGCCCCTCCCCCTCCAATAAACTGTTCTTTTTGCGAGCCGATAGTTCGCATATTTCTAATATACATATATCAATTGTAATGTCTAATTAAGAATAAGATTTTCTAATAATTTCTCTTCAAATTTTTATTTGATCATGATTCTTTCCGTGACTTTTACACCATGAAAATTGTACGTATCCTCACGACCATATATGTAAACAACAATATATTATATAGCCTCTTTACGTGTACCTAACAAATATTTCAACTTTCTCAAAGCTTCTTATCCGTGGCTTCTCGCAAGTGTTTACAGCTCTAACCTTTTCAATTTTATTAGCTTAAGCGTTACTGCGTTGACATTATTCTGTCGTATCGCTGACATAATATAAAAATCCAAGCTCGTCTATATTTTTTTTCTTTCGTCTAATATCCGAATAGTCTTTTTCTGTCTCGCTAAATATGTGTAATTCTGATATCGCGGGTTAACAGGGGGAATTTCGTTTGACGAAACTATTTTTCAAAACTCGTTCGTGTACCAGACCGGTGGTACTCGTATTATCACAATACTATATTTTCGCACAGAGTGACGGCGCGATCGCGAGCGTATGGGACGTGAAGACTGCAGTTGTTGTAAAGCTCTGCACTTCCGCGGTATTCGCGTGAACGTAAACCGCGTTACGGGCATTATATTATTATATACCTACGTATGGCACGCAAGTATAAGGTGATGTGATGTTATACGAGTTGACAGCGTTATAACTCAAATTATATAAGTCGATGAGCACACACGTACACGTGCATAGGTATATAGTTAAGTATACTCGTGTGTGTGTATATATACTACACGGCTGCCTCAGGCCACCTCAGATATTATGTACGCGGCTACCGTCTATCGCGTCCGCAGCCGCCGCCGCTGCCGCACACCTGCGCGATTAATGTCGGCCGGTTGACGACGTTACCGATCGTCGACAGGTCTAGTCACAGCGCGCCGACAAGTCGTCGTTGTCGTAGTCGTCGTCGTAGTCGTCGTCGTAGTCGTCGTCGTCGGAGGCCACCGAGGTTACCCACAATGCATATACATATATACATGTCATAATATACACAATACAAAAACCTACTCTATAGGCCGCGTGGTAAAGTGAAGAGAGCCACTTGCCATAGTCGGCGTTCGAGAGCACAACCGGACTGCCGCAGTAGCCGTACGCGTAGCCCCCATACATAGGCAAACGACAAAATATTCCCATCATCTCGGCCTCTCTCTGCGCTGCTGCTGCCGCCGCCGCCGTCGCCGGTCGAGCCACCCGGCCCTAGGCGATGTGGTGCATTACAAAACGTGTACGCATATATATACATTCGCGTATATATGTGTGTGTGTGTGTGTGTGTGTGTGTGTGTGTAATCTGTACCTATACGTTGTGAGTATATATAGTTATATATACTATATATGTATATATAAAGATATGTCAGCGGAGACACGGAGGCACGCCCACTATATATATATATATATATATTATATATGTATAATAATGTACGCTATATACGTAGATACATTGCCGGCGCGAGGGCATTTGCGATTTTTTTTCATCATCATTATTATTATTATTGTTTCATCTGCGCGGCGTGACGTGGGAACGAAAAACACCTATAGTGTCCCCTGTCCCCTCCGGCAAAAGCTCCACCGCCTCGGCACTGTTTCCGAGCGACCGCGATCCGGTATAGCGGACCAGCACACCGTGTCACATAGTATATATAGTATAGAGGTACGCCGTGGGTATATGATAAGCGCATAATATTATAATGTGATGCGTTTGGATATTATTATTATTATTATTATTATCTTATTTGAGGTGGAAGGATCGGAGGAGGAAACATAAAAAATTCGCAGAGAACGTCGACGACGACGACGATGGCGACGGTGATGATAGTAATAATAATAATAATAATAATAGTAGTAGTAGATAGTAGTAGTAGTAGTAGTAGTATACATCTGCGGGAGTGGAAAAAAAAATAAAAGAATAAAAAAAGATACGCCGTGCCACTGCAGACTGTCCGGGGTCAAGGATCCGCGGTGCGCACATGTGGGGTCGTCAAAGATGGGCATACGGCGGTTTTTGCGGTCGCACGCATCCCGATATGTAGGACAGACGGACGGAGAGAACGGTTTCCGTGTCCGTCGTCTGCATCTTTGATAAACCGCGCACGTATACGTTTTAGTATCCAGCGCGCCGTGCAGGAGACTCTTTTGCGCGAAACCCACCGGCCCCGGCTACCCAATCAACACGCCGCGCATACACACCCACCTGCACGAGTCGTCGACCGGGGGAACCATATAATAATAATATGTATAATTTCTTATATATATCAACCAGGGATGTAGACAGCCCGTGAACAAACTTGCAAAGGCCTGAAATGTTAGAAACTTCACGATTGAGGTTGATGTTTTCGTTTTGCTCATTATTGTCTTCTAGAAAATTTATATTTTAAGACTTGACGTGGACAAAATATGAAATGGGTAAACTCATTCTTAAAAAAAAAAACTATTATATTATCCTCCACGTTTGAAATACAAGGGAGGAACTACCACGGTGATTATATAGTAAGCTATCCGTAACCCTATAAGACCCTGAAACACCGACTTGTAAACGGATCTTATGTACGATGATTCAAAAGAAAGAAAAAAATTAAGTCAGATTAAAAAAATAATGTAAGATTAGCTAGAAAGGGTTTTTGATAATCGGCTTCTACGGTTTAAATCTTTTTTTACAAATTTACGTTTTAAATATTCACTCGAAGTTATTTATTTAATAACCGCAAGAACGAGTGTTGTCGTATTTCTATCAAATTAAATCGTAAAACGATCATCATTGACCCTTTACACCGATCGCAAGTGACTCTGCGTGGTATTTGTGGACTTAATAAGTACAAATAAGTTATACGATTTATATACATGTATATCAAATACCTGCACCTTAAAAGGTATCGAAGGAATTTTGCACGAGTATATTATATTATATATATATACCTACGATATACCTACGTCATTTATGTGTATATATTATTTTATATATACGTGATCGGACAAGAGTCGTACGTCCGCGTAGGAATTTCTGAAGATTCTTGTATTTGCGCATGGCAGAGGCGGCCTGGCGTGATCTCTGAAGCTGGGACAACGTATTCCATCCTTGTATATATATATATTGTATTATAGATATATACAAAATAATATATAATATTATCATATTTTATCCTACACCATGCAGTATAAAAGTCATCACTACTTTAATATTTCACGTGATTTATTTTTATTTATTATTGCATATCATATTTTTAATTTCATTTTTATGTAAAGTTATTTTGTTTGTTTATATATGAATATGAATTATATATTAAGCCCACGCAGATATTATGTACACCATACGCGCGTACACAGCTAGTGCGTAAAATAATATATTATATAGTAGCGAACAAAAATACATTTCAGTCGGGATAAAACTTATATTATGCAAATGTTATTGGAATTTAATTTAAAGATGTTTGAAACTAAAAATAACGACAATTTCATCATGGTGTAAGGCTAGCTGTTTGGTCTCTCGAGTTTTATAAACAAAAAACATAGATAAAATAAATTAGCAAATTAATTTTATTCTGTTCTGTTTATAGTTCAGCCAATCGGTGTGTGGGGACTTCATAACACAACGTTAAAAGTCAAAAGCGCTTTGAAATTGATGTGCAGAGCCAAAGGCAACCCGATGCCCGCTCTACAGTGGTTCAAAGACGGCGTGCCGATTTTGGTGGGCAGGCGAAGGATTCAATACAAAAAGTAAATATATCGCCGAGCAAAAGTGCCGGTATTCGTCCTGCAATATTATAATCACATTGTGTTATTCTAGGAAAAGATCCATGCTTGTGATACCAAAGGTGAGGCCAGAAGACGGAGGCAAGTATGAGTGCAGAGGTACCGGAGTCCAAACCGGCCATGTGGCTATTACGTCGGCCCAAGTCATAGTTAATTCCAAACCGGACAATAGTGAGTATAATGAGTATATACATCGATCGAGCATTCGAGCTTATAAATAATTATAATTTATTTTAGATATCATAGTTCCCAACTGTAATACTCGTGTTTTGTACAATTAAACGTTGTAACGTACCTACATAAAACCGAGAAAAAAATATGTATTTTCTTTCAAATTTTCTTTTCGTGCCAAAACTAGTTTATCCTTCAAATTAAAATGTATAGTTTAATTTGTATTTACTAAATTTGTTACGGCCAAACGGCCACACTAAATATGTTATTACAATGACAATAATGTTTACAATACATTTAATTAAGTATTTAAGTAATCTAATTATAAAAAAAAACAATATTGACAGCATAATATTTTTGGTCTAAAAAACTAGAAAAATTAACATGGTTTATTAAAAGCACAATATAAAGAAATCTGTAAAATGGAGTTTAGATTGTATAACATTAATTAGACAAGTTCAACTATTTTTTTTTTATAAATTCTCAATTGTATATGATTAAGTTATTTATGAAAAGGGTTAATTTCAAAAATTAAGACTTAAATAAAAGAGCTTGGCACTATATTCATATACATATACACATATATATATATATAAACTGTATTTTTGAATAATTATCAATTCTTATACACAACGAACTATCATAAAATTTAAATCCTAAAACTAAGTAATGATCCGAAGTTACAGAACATATTATTTTATTGTATAAGCAAAAAAAAAAATGTGTTTTCTGATGAATCGTGACTTATCACCTTTCATACACAAACGATTCATTTTCCCTTCCTTAGTATTGACGAGGAACAGCTAAGCGGATAAAAAAATGTGGGTAGTAATAACATTATGTTCGAGAATTAAGTATGTAGTAGCCAGTCGTAAGTTACTATACATAGTTCACACGATATATTATATAATACGTAAAATATAAATATACAGGTATTATAATATTATGATTGATCGTTTTTGAAAAATAATTTTTATTTTATAGATGTATATTGTATACGAACGGATGATAATCGATTCAATTAAAAATTTTCTAAATAAATACAATATAATTTATCGTTTATATATTGAATTTCCATGTTCAAAATCAAAAGTTAAAATAAATGAAATAATATGGTTTTATAATAAATTCTATTAAGGCGTAACTAAAACTTTCGTAGAAGTAATGAAGCACTTATATGCCTCCTCGTGATGATCTTTTCTATCTACATGCGACAAGTAAAAGTTATCGTTTCCAGTACAAGATCAGTTGTACAATCGTCCTCTGTTGCTATAAAATATCAGATAGATAATATTGTAATTCGTGTTCGGCCGATTCCCATACAGATATTGTAATTAATATGTTCACAAGATATAAAACAATAAATCAATGATTATTGTAGACGAATAACACTTATACAAACGTATACAAATTATGTGATTACGATTGATTTTCGTCGGCAATAATAATATCATCAATACGCCAAAGTCGCGTTGCCGTTGTAATTGTTTCGGTCGGTATACTATACCTGTAATAATATGATATTATAATACGTATACGTGCGTGTATACACTTACATTACGACATTACGTGGATGAAAACGGGGCTACTCGTTTTACTAGAAAATGATTTTTAAGATAAATTAAAATGTTATTGTCAAAAAAATAAAAATAAATAAATAAATAAAAAACATCAACAACAACGAATTCCTACCGCTAACGACCCAATTTCCACAAGTCCCAAATGATAGTGTAAACGCTAAATAAACACACTACCTCCGTATTGTGACTGTGTGTGAGTGAGTGTGTGTGTGTGTGTCCGACGGTGCCGCGGGGCCCCCCGCGCAGGTCGAGAGGCGGCAACGGGAGGCGCACACGCACACACACACACACACATACACTGGTCAGACTCGTATCACGTGTGGTCGCCGATCGCGGTGGCCGTTCTCTCTCGCGCGCGCGAGCGCACACACACACACACACACCATCTGCTCGATGTGTTTCAATCAATGTGAACTCGTACGTGCTCAAGTCCACTCCCGATATACTAATAAGTAATAACGTGTGTACCTCCTATATAGTTATAATAGTTATATATATTACGCGTATATACCTACTGCGGTTATATCGTGTGTATATACAGACAGTCTGCGGTATATATTGTAGAGATGATTTTGTTTAATAGCCAATCGTCTTTTCGGTCAATATTAATTGTGCTTCCGATAAAACAACAATACAATATTTAAACGCGGTTTTGTTTATACCAGCTGACTACCATTTTATAATACGACGAGTACGTTATGTTTTTCGACGAATATCACTTATTTTAGGAGATACATTGATTTAATCGAAGGCAATACAAACTTACATTATCTACACCACGTGTATACTATATAATACTAGTGTAGTAATGAACACTTTTTACTGTCAATCCAAAAATTATAACGAGTGTGTGCAGAATTATACCAACAAATTTGGAAATTACTCGGAAGTTTAAATATTTAAAATGTTCATGCTGCAATTTACTAACATTCAAATATTTTATTAATTTGAAACATTGTTATTTAAATTATAAATCACGAATTTCACCTTAAATATCAATCATTACATATGTATAACTTAAGGGTTAAACAAAAAAAAAATAATAACTTATAGTTTACTCGACAAACATACCGCCGAATAAACAAAAAATTGACTGAATTAATAAATATTAGAAATTATGTGTGAATGGCGACACATTATTAAAATATTTCATAGTTGGCGAGAAACAATAAAAAAATAAGAATAGTGGATAATATTTATTATTTAATTTTAATTGATTATATAGAATATGTCGATAACAGATAACTTATTTTTATTCATTATAGAAATATTATCAAATACCTATTGGGTATTAAAGTTTTTGTAAACCTTGTCAAAAATGTTTGTATATTTTTTGTCATTTATTGTATTTGGTAACACATTTGGACTTATTCGGCGATACATTGGTTGAGAAACACTGGCTTAGGTAACTTCAATAGGATTCTAAATCATATTTACGTAAAATATATCATCGTAATGGAAATTGATTCGATACCGAAATATAGACAATAATATTATCGCTTAACACGTCTTGTGTTATAATAATATGCCTAGCTAGCTGGCAATACGAGTATCTCGAGATTTTTCGGCAGCCACGAGTAATGTTTTCTTGTTTAAACTCCGAACACCGAGACTCGTTAAGCCCCGTCGTTATAAATAGTATGCGATTGGGTTCTTATTATATCCCCTCGAGCGGAATCCTACCTGGTCTATGTATGTATAGACATATGGTATATATATAATAAAGCGACCGACGGTCGTTTCACCCGTTAATATTATAGACGTAGTATTTGTAACGTCTCATTCGAAAAGGGTTGCAAACCACTAATTAACTTTATGATTAAATTTATGTGTGGGAATTATTTGTGTGATCATACGGCGGCGACGTCGTTTAAATATATAAATATATATTTTTTGTTTTTACTTTACCGACCTCGGAACCGAGCCTGAACCATTTGTTCCATCGTAATAATATTCTGTTTAATGTCGTCGACGTCGTAACGTCGTCGTTACTTGTTACTCGCACTGCTTTCTCATAGATCCGGTGTTATTATAATATCAGACTACATTTTATTATGTATTTATGTTTACGCCGTGAATTTTGATAAAATTACAATCGAACAATCCGCCCAACCGGTATAATAGCCAACACAGGCATGCACAACGTCTACATCATTGGCTAAACTTCTTAATATTATTATGTTAATCGTAAACGATTTTAATTCGGCTAACCCAATTATCGAACACAGCATTATAAAATTATAATAATAACATTTATAATTTATGAAAATATACCTAATTATTCCGTATAATTTCATTCACCAGATGCAATATTATATTCGATGTTAATTATAGACCGCATACAAGTAAATTACCGATTCGTTTTCCTTGTTAAAAATACAAAACCAAAAAAAACCTTAATTTAAGACGTAAACCTGTACCAGGAAACACTCAAATAAGTCAAATAAGCTCCTTATAAACAGAGCCAAATTTTCGTTCAATGAGTGGCCTTTCGACCACTACAAATATATATCGAAAAAAATGAAAGCATTATTGTTTGTCGAAATAATAAAGTTATGATATTGAGATACCTACTGAAAAGTGCTGCAATAATTAATATAATAACGTTAATAATATATACAGGACGATTCCACCAAGAAAGCGCATTTTCATGTTTTCATGAATTTATTCAAATTCTGATTTTTGGAATATTTCGACTATTTTTAAAGACTATCTATATAAGACCATATTTTTAAAATATTGAGGTTTTTTGTACCACTTAAAGCGAGAATTCAATGACGATACATATCCTGTTTTTCAATTTTTTACTATGTAAATTGTTTGGAGGGGTAAATGTTTGAAAAAACTTTTGTACCCAATGTTCTAAATCAAAATTCGAACGAATAGATTTTCAACTATCTCATTTATATATCAAGGATAATAATTACTAAAATTTTAAAATCGCCATCGATCGCTGTCCTATCATCATCTTTAGTACACAGTTGCACAGAGTTGAATAACTCACAGTAAAATAGTTGGGTTCTGCAGAATTTCTGATTTGAAAAACGAAAATTCCTATCTTCACGGGACACTCCTATTAAATATCTACCTAGTACAAAGAAAGCTCGATAGTTCGATAATATGTTATGATCTTTACGTGATATTTAAACATTTTAAAAATCTGATTTTGAATAAATGTATTATTAGATTAAAAAAAAAAAGAGTGGAATCGCTACAAAATCATGCATGCTGCCTCACTCGTGTATAATATTATTTCAAATTTTAATATACAAACGCGCAACGAGGAAATTATGAAAATACGAAACGTGTCCTGGCATCAAATCCGAAAAACGGCGTTAAAAATTAAAAATGTAAATAACGAACGCGCGGACGACATAAAAAAAAAAAAATTCGTAGAAAAAGTCTCCCGCTGGGGGGTGCGTCGTCGTGGACTGTACACGGACTGCGTGCGTGCGGGTGCGTGTCTGCGTGTGTTTGTATGCGCGCGCGCGCCCGCGCGTGTGTGTGTGGGTGTGCGTGAGTGCGGCGACGACGTCGGCGGCGGCGGCGGCGGCGGTTGGCCCAGCGCGGCGGCAGACATACAGGCGAGATTCAATAATGTAAACAATCCATCAGAAAGGCGGCGGCGGTCGGCGCGCGACGGTAATTGGGTTATCCTCGGGCTGTTTGCGTGCTGGGCAGAGTCGGCGGCTTCGGCTGTGGCGGGCGCCCGGTTTTTAGAACCGTTTAGAACGCGCGGGCGCACACCCCACCGCACCTGGTCCGGGTGTGCGGTGTACTGTACGACGTCCGTACGTCGTATTCGCCGTGTGTGCGTGCTCTCGCATTTATAATAATAATATTATTACATTTTTGTGATTTTATCCGTTCGTGATAATAATATTATTAGGTGCGTTTGGACAGCTTAAGCTTTGCGGTCGTATTATTTTTAAACACGGTGATGTATATACACGGAAGTGTATATATATATATATATGTATATTTAGGTATAGGTAAAGTTATGAACATTTTTTTTTTATTAATTTGAACTGCACGTCGTTTCAAATGATATGTGATTTATATTATAAATTGTACGAATTAATACAGATTTAAATTAAAAATTTTTTTTAAAAATGAATATTATAAACAGGTCTGTAGTAATAGATATTCGTCACAATAGAATATTCAAAAGTGGAAAAATTAATAAAAAAATCAATTTGAAATGATAAAATTGTATGTTCGAAACATTAAGCTTTTAAAATTAAAAGTTTCCAAATAATATATACTTTACTCTAAAAATGTAAGGTTAATATGGATAAAATCATTAATTTTTCCAAGTTAAAATTGAGGTAATTAATTATTTTATCGTTACCACACTAAGTTAGTTACCACACTAGTCAAATCGTAGTGATAGTGCAACTTTCGGGTTTTTAAAATTCAATTGTATCCTGCTATATTTCTCTTTGTTACATTCTTTAATAATTGTCTAGGCAAATCTTATGTTTGCCATTTATTTTTTTACATTTTACATTGTATAATATATTTAATTTTTTCAATAGAAAATTAACCTAAACAAATTATACTTATGAAAAACTACAAAATTAATTGACTAGTTATTATTATAAATTAAAAAAAAAATAATTTTAAACTAATCGATGCCTACCTTTGAGAATAGTATACTCACTATTAGTCACTAGATTCACTAGATTATGTTATTAGGTATCGGCAGAGTGTTGTGTTGTGCACCGATAAAAAAAAATAATTTTATTGATGTTTACATAATATTATTATCATATCGAAAACGTAAATATACGCACGAGTCGTAAATAAATTATAGGAAATAAATAAGACCTCAGTAGTCATCCTCGTATTTGTAGATAAAATCACCTGACCATAATCAATCATATTATATTATATGACGTGCTTATAGCCTCATAACCGGTTTTCTAATGGAAATGAAACATTTCGTATCTACTCCCATTTAAATTATTACTAGACATTTTTTTCGGTTTAGGATAATATTATATGATAATAATATGATTGTTTCGTCGGCAAATATTATTACGATGGCAATAAATAACATACCTATACATTATAATATGTCTCGTACAGCTACAGACGACCAATTACGACGACATTTCGTCCGTTTGGCAGTCGGCTCTGATAATAACAGACCTTATTGGCTGTTTCGGTTCCCGATATCGTCCGGAGACGTCGTTGTCGCGATAATGCGATACTTTCGAAACGAGTAAAATCGCCGCGAAACGACGACGTGGGCAACGCGCGGACGTTATAATTACAGACCGGCGCGCACGAATAACGCCCAAAACCAATGGGTTTTCAGTGCACGCACACGACGACGACCACCCGCTCGCCATGGGTTACGGGGGTGAAGGGGATAAGTGTTGATCGAACTCTGAGTAATATCGTTGTATTATTATTATTATTATTATTATTATTATTATTATTATTATTATTATCATCATCATGTGCCCAAACAACTTAATAATTTTCTCGAATTCCGTTTTTACGATAAAATAAACTTTTCAAAATCTTCGTAGATCTCGGTAATTTAAAAATCTCATCATATCGTGCTGAGCGAACCAGTCTGCGAGGGCATCTGTCAGTCGAAATCTGCGCCGCGAAGAAACTATATAGTGGGTGAGCGGAATAAATAATTTTAGAGAACGCGATTCGATTACGCCCGGAAACGTTCATAATTGTATAAACGCTTACACTGACAAAAACAATTCGGCTTAGTTTTTCTCTGTCCATGTTAATCAATAGCTGTTACGACTTTAATAATAGTGATAAATCATCAGTGATGCAACTAGGATGTTTTATGTTTCTCTTGGTGTGTCCAATCGACTAATATTTATTTCCATTATATATATTTTTTTTTATTATTAATATACATTTAAATTTAGATAAAACAGATATGAAACATTATAGTAATTATTTATTGCTTAGGTTCGTAAAATAAACAAAAATAATGTTAATTTAAATTGTTTTTTATTAACAAATTACTGTTCTACAAGGTGGGGGGTCCGGTACCGGAGTCGGTCCGCTTCGGTGTGCCATTCAATAGTATCTATTATTATACAAGTGTAACGGTTGTGTTTTACGAAACGTGTTATGATTTTAAATTGTTTTTCTTATATTTGTAATTGCATATCGATCTATGTCATTTTAAACATATACGTATAATGATTAAAATACGCGTGAATATATTTATAAATTAGATTAAAATTCGCTAAGAATGTTGAAAATGTCTTTAGGAGACATCATTGTTAATTTTATTCGTAGTACAATAATATCAATTATCATCGATATAATATGCCGTTTATCTAAACAACTAATCATATTAAATTTTAGATCTCATTAAAAGTATATTTTGTTATAATTGCATCGACATTCACATTAATTACACTTGGCATATTTTAGTATACGCAGATGGAATTAGAACTCATAACAATAATTAATTTATGAATGAGAAAGCTTTTATTGGTGTTTAAGATGTAATAAGTTTCATCGACCACTGTTAAAGTGTTAAATAACATATTATTATTTCGTTAAACTAATAAATATAATCTAATTTAGTTTTGATTCAACCTTGTGAATAATGAACATACAATTTATGCACAAAATATGTGCTGTTACTAGTTATTAATAAGTATCTCTTGCAGTTCTAAATATTTTCAATGATTTAAAACTAATATGTTGAAATTATATTATTAATTCATCAAGAGCTTCAGAGCTCTTAAGTCATAATACTTACCTATATGGCTATACGTGTAATTATAATACTTTGGATTTCAATAATTGGTTGCTTAGTCACCTGTATTCAATATGAATAATGAACATGCATACATATCATAATATTTTGTTTTAATTAAATGTATTAAGGTTTTAGAGATAAAAAAATCGAAACGAATAGCTAATCGTTTTTAATTTGTGTGTATTAACTACCGATTTAAACCTATTCCAACACGTCAAATAGTAAATTTAAAATATAATCTTTGTAGTCAATGTAATTATTTTTTTTTTTTATCTTGGTAGACTAATAATTAAGTATTAATTAATATGTTATGGTATGATTTTGGTACAATTATTATTTTATTTTCCGTGGATGTAAAGCACCTATCATTTTGTGAACTTTATACAATCATCATACATTTTCGTCGTCCTTACTGATATTGTTAGAAATATAAAAGTAGGTAGGTATAAAATAAAAATGTGAACGTGATTATAACCAATAAGTAGGTAATACAGTTTATACGTTATATACTCTACCTATAATGGTATAACTACGATAAATTATAGTTATTTTAGTAGCCACATAGCTGGTATTAATATTTTTTTTTATTTTATTTATCGGGTGATATTTTGTTTTTTAAAAGTATATATATATATTTTTATTTTTTTTTTTTGCGCGACAAGCGAAAATAATCCTTACGGGCCACTGGCTATTGACCTCATATTGTATACGATTATTACACGCGTTATAATAATAACACTTAATAATACATTATTTGCTATTGCGAGTTTCTGCGTATATTTTTTTTACTTCGTTTTATTTTTTTTTCTTATGTACAACTACTGTTTCATGAATCGGAACAGCCCTTTAGTTCGGACACACTTCTACTACTTCCTATATAGTAAATATACACGAGTATAAATATATTATTTGCCTTGTAAGAAACATGTGATATTGCAAATTCATTTATTTAGTAATGTATCTATATAGGTACTAAACATATTAATTATTTTTATAGTCTATAAAAAAACTTTATTTATCTTTTGATCGACACAGTTATATATTTTCTGAATCCAAATAACTTTACGATTTGTTATTAGTAAACGTAATAAAAATATAAATTTACCCCTTTTTTCTGGGTACACATTTTATAGAATTTTCTAACGACATAATAATAAATACCCAGTGTAAAATATTAAAGTGTCGAATGCGAACTGTTCTAGTGTTCTATAATGAAATATTTTACTTTTATTGATGTTGTAAATATAATATTTTTCTAAAAACATTTTTTCCGGTTAAAGGAATCTGCAGTGTTCCAAAACCATGTATGTAAATGTAACTAACATATTTGAAATATCGAGTCTAATAACATATACAGTACTTATTTTGTAAAACCACCGTTTAGAATCATGATTATTTGAACTTTTTGATTCTTTCAAATTTCAGCGCATCTTTGAAGATTTAGTTAACAAATAGAAATCGTAAAACATGACTTATGAAACTAAAAATAATACGGTTTTGATTTATTTTATTGACAAACGTTTGTATGAATACAAAGAGTGTTATAGCAAAAGATTTGAGTTAGTATACGAAATAATATTATACTTATACGTCTTATAATGTTCTTATTCTTACTACTGCATAATATATTATCAATTAAATATTGAACTTCGGTGTTTTTTATTAAATTTAACCATATTATATTAGGTATAAAATAGAAGAACGTTTCCACATCTAATTTAATTCCTCTATTTTCTATATCGAGTTCTATAATCAGGATGCTTTTGCAGATGCAATAAAAATCTGTATAATCTCGTTGACAAATTTAATAACATTGAAAAGTATGTCACGGTAAAAGTGCGTTTTGCCAAAACGTTATTTTCAAAAGCATATGTACGTCGCAACAGCAGATGTTTACAGTATAAAATTGCCTTGCTGCATATTATATAAAAATGCAATCCAATTGTTTTTCTCGTTTCTTATTTTATAATTGAGTTATTGTTTAACCATTAATTCGTTTTACAGCGACAGCCCTGTGGCCGTTGGTCGGCGGTCCCTGTCCAGCAGATCTCGTATATTGTCTGAACGGGGGCACTTGTACGTTCTACGAAACCATCGGAGAGCTCGTTTGCCAGTGAGTAAAATATATATAGTTTATTAAAAGCAGATTTACAATATTGTAAAGTATGTAAACATGTCTAAGGCGTATCGTTGTAATACCAATTACAATAATATGGTATTATGTGATTATTGTAATAATGATATAGGTTATTTTGTTTCGCCTGACTTTCAAAAATCAACTTTTAAATCGTATTAAAAACAGCACTTTTCAAATTTCAGGTGCGCCGAAGGCTTCAAAGGTCAACGGTGTGAGAACAAAGACATTGTTAACAAAAGCAGTATGTATGCCCCGTCTTTGACTTATTTCTGTAAACTAGGCTTGTCTGGATCCTATTATTGTTAGGTTTATATTATATATGCAAATTTAATTTAATATAATATACATATTATATATATAAATATATATATATTATTATTTTTTTTAAATTATCGAAATTTATTCAAAATTTTTACCAAAGATTTTTTTTAAATTTAGTAAATTTTTTTTCTGGGCCAAAAGTGTTATAATCAAAGTAATTTTTTTATGTACATAATATACCATTTGTATATTATATATCATTTTTTTTTTTATCAAAAATTATTTATTATTATTATTATTATTATTATTATTATGATTATTATTATTATTATTATTATAATTATTATTTTGGATCACTTACATCTAGTCACAACTCCTATATGAATTTTACTTACGTGTAAAATTGAAACAAATTCACGAATAATTTTGCGGATTATAATTATTATTTTTTAATTTATTTATTTATACTTTATTAATTATTTATTTTTGATAATACTTTATTGTGTAAATAAAATGACTTGTACAGTATTCTGATAAAAAAAAAACGGTGAACAGTCTTTTTATTTCGCTTGATTATTATTATTTTTTTATGATTATTATTATTATTATTATTATTATTAATATTATTATTATTATTATTTTTTACGAATTCTTTTTTTGGTACATTTGTGTGGTATAAGCTTCCTATATTCTTTGCCAAGTTATACTGCGATACAGTTACCAAGGAATGGAACAAATTTATATAATTTTTTTAGCCAACGATCAACCGCTGCATTATGTTTTATTTTCGCTTTTTACCCCTTTTTCGGAAGTGGCGGGTGAATGATGTGTAAAATAACTATTTATCCCAACAATTGTTACGTACATTTTACACATGAACTGGACGAGTCATTTGAATCGCTCCCAAACACAAGAAAGGTAAAGTTATTATTAAAAAAAAAAAAACAAAAAAAAAACAAAAACAAACAAATAAATAAAAAACAAACAAATACCGATTATTAACAATATTATTCTTATTTTGCTTTGAATAACATAATTATATATTTTACTAACGCAATTTAGGGTTCACGTTATTAGTCGCTTCTACTAACACGGGATTTTATAATAACACCAACTCACAAAAACTTAACTTTAAACTTTGTTGACAATATCGATAAGCGTTATAAATATTATTTAAGATACTTTCACACTTCAGTTAATGCGTAACAATTTGTTGGCAATTTAATTTAAATTATACAAACTGGACACATAGTAACAGTGTATATCATACGATTACAATAACAGTCTTATTTCACAAAATTATTCTGAACTGAACTCGAGCCTATAAATATTTTTCAAATATTAAATTCTCATTATTGTGAGTGGATAATTTTGATTTTTACATGTTGTATAAGCTTAATAAAAACATTTCGAATGAGATTTTAACTATTACGTGATGCTGTTCAAATTTATAATATAGTAAAATCATGTAAATTAAGTTTAACGTAAAATAACTATAAAGCGCAATTTATAAATATACAAATTATATAATTTTTACTGTAATAAGTTTTTTAATTATTTTAAATTTGAATTAATTTTTGCCGTACACAACATTATCCTCATGATTTTATAAATATATTTTATACAATTTTAAACGTTTAGGTATTAAAAAAAGGTTAGGTTAATATCATTTTATATCGTAATCTGTTATTAAATTCCTAGCAGTTTTGTTCAGAATCGTTAAATTTTAAATAAAAACGTATTACTTTTAATTTTTTTTTCTTTGCATAGTATAATTAATTTAAATATTGCGTATCTTATTAAATAGTTTGTCCGGTCTCTGGGTGATTTTTTATTCGTTATAAATCATACACAATTGATTTCAATAGTTTTATTATTGCTATTTGCTCATCGAAATTGTACACAAATTACTACATAAACTAAAGAAGAACAACGTAATACACAATTAACAGCGTATTATGTTCTTAGTACATTATATTATCGATGTATTGTTTATTTGTGATAAATAGACATTATACCGATCATTATTGTTTAATGTTTTTTGCAGTTTGATCGTATACAGTACACGGTGGGGGTGTGGATTTTTGTTTGCAGATTCAAAACAAAAAAAGAAACAAAATACCATTAGAAACGATACAAATAATTTCGGATAGTGACGCGTCGAAACAATACTATTACATCGGTAAGTAAATCGTAGTAACACGGTCTTGACCACGAAAATCTACAATCACTAATATTCATTAAAATATAACAGCTGCAGTATTAAAAATATATTTAGAATCATTTAATTATACTCCATAAGTAAACAACAATATTCTTAATCAGTCACAAATATAAAAAAAAAAGTCTGTCAGACGATTCGTTGTAATAAACGTATTATAATCATTTTACTAAAACTGTGTAACGCAAGAATATTGCAAAAACATTAATTAATTTAAAAGATAAATATTCAATAAAGTCATTTTTCTGTTTTCAAATTATTGTTTCCTCAAAATTATAAAGCAATTATTATGAGCAGAAATCTTGATACACTGTAATGATTACTTCCATGAGTAATAATTAATCTTCAGAATTTTTTTTTCGCTGTTTTCCGCCATTTTCTTGAAAACTACTACCAAGTGTCAAGTGGTTCATATTATGTAACAATAACTAAATTAATTTCATTAAACAAAATACATCAATGATATTTAAAAAAAATCCTTATGTGATTAAATGTTTCCCGGACACCTGTTATATTATAACTGAATGTATAAATATATACGTTAATATTGATACAAATCTATTTTTAGATTTTAAAACCGATTATTATTATTATTGAGCCCTTAAATTTGACCTATGTTTTAATCGATTATACGTATAATTTATTTCGCAATCTATCACGGTGATACAATATTTTTTCAAGTCCTTTGAAAACATGATTTCAACATGAAAACCTTCATCAGACTGCACCGTGTTTTGAATAATCTAGCTTCATTACGTCAGTATCTATATAATATAATAAATTGTCCTTGTAAATAAGAAAAATGTGATTGAACATACGAAAACATTCTCCAGTTGAGATTTCAATAATATTTTGATTAGTTATAAGAAAGTCCAGTAGGTATATATTATATAAATATCTATATATATATATATATATACTGCTAGTTTTGTTGATTAAAATACGAAAAACGCATAATTATTGTTAGTACGAAAAACATTTCTTAAAAAAAATATTGTTGTCGTCTGGGATTCCGAGAAACCCAAACACCGAAACTTCATTATAAATGTAATTCTATTTCAAACTGCAAAATTTCGTCTTACGAAAAAAAAAAGAAGGAAAATAAAAAAGAGAAACAAAAGATTTATTGTCTTTTGTGTGTACGTAATGTACAAGTTTTTTTTGCACTCGGATTCCGACGTTTATTTATTTTATTTATTTATTTATTTATTTTTTTTTTGTTTTTGTTCTTCATTTAACTGACAGATGTAACTGAACATTGGACAGCGGCACTAACCCGAGCACATTCTACAACAAACACGGATAGATGAATACAATATATAATTCTTTAAAAAATTTTTTTCTCAACAATTTTTTTTATACATTCATACATAATAAAATATTTTATACGAAACGAAGCTTTATGTTAGATAGATACCTATGTATATTATTATACATAAATATATATATAATATAATAATGTGCAACCCAACTTTATTGCTACCCCTGCAGGTTTTCATCGCTATATAATATTAAACTAATATACAATATTATATAATAGCTGCATATTAGTCCTTAAAGTTATAGCTAATTTATGAAATTATACAATATAATAAATACATTTTTAACTTAATAAATAATATATAAGGGCTATTTAGACTTGTTAACTTTTTAAATTGTAAGTTATTTTATTTGTTTTGTTTACATATTATATATAAATGTCATACTCATTTAGTGAAAAGTATCCACAGCGTGAATAAAACATTATTTTACACTTCATGAATGATTATTTGTCAACTTTATGAAACGGACATCAGTTTTTTTTACACTCTAAAATTGTAATTTAATTTAAATTAAAAAAAAAAAAAAAACTATGATTGTCAATGCATATAATGTCACAATATAATTTAAACGGTTAAAATACATATGAATAATTTAATTTACTTTACAGATCTTATTTTCAGTAGGTATATTATATACTCCAAAATAGTAATGTATAATAGGTTTTCATAATTAGACGTTCAGATTGTGAACATTTTTTATGATGTTTATAAAATAAACTAATAATTTTATGAAAACTTTTCCATAGATTAGTCTATATAAATAAATTTTATTTCGTAACAATACTCGTATATATATAATTGCAGATCATTCATGCCATGTAGAAAAATGTATTATTCACAGTTTGTATAGGTACGAAAAATATATCCACTTTAATAAAATAACGATTTTACGAAATGGGTGTGACATATATATTTGTATTATATATATTTATGTGATTGATTTTCATTAAGGCTAAAGGTTGTGATGTTTGTTATGTTCCATATGTATTACTTTTATTTTGTATAAGTAACACTTAATCGTGTGTATATTTTTTTTATGTTTTATTTATTTATTATTTATTTTTTGTTTAACCAAAAATAATGACCGTCCATTTACTTAATGTTATAACTATTTATTCGATAAAATTAGATATGCTTATAACGATATTACCAAAAATATTATGCGTTTCAATGGGTTAAAAAATTATATATATATATATATATTATATATTATATATATATGTAGATAATTTTGGTTCCTTGTAGCAATAATAAGATAAAATAATTGTAGTTGTTAATTTTTATCCAATAATTTATGTATAGAACACAAAAAAAAATATTATGGTAAAATTGCTTTAAAAGAAATCAACATTGTATTGGAACACCATATGTTAAAAAAACTGTTTTCTTTTCCCTTCCATACTCGTTTCATATTGTTATTCCTCATGACGCATTTACATTAAATGAATATAACAACGTGTGCGTTATCTACGTCAAGTAGGTATATGATATTAGTTATACACCAAAGTTAGAGTTGTACTTTTTTCACCGCGTCGGCCACATAATACACGAGTCGATATGTCTTAATATATTAAAAAGTCACTAATTATATTATACAAAAAAAAAAAAAATATTATAACATTTCGTTCGAGTATATTACATATATATACTTAATATATAGTAGCTATAGAACATAATGAGTAAGCATCTTTGGTGGATTTTAATCTGGACAGTACTGCAGGTGACGACAATTGGCGGAAAAGGTAAGTGAAAATTTTTAGTTTCATATTATACAGTACTCGACAGTTAAAATTCGATAACATGATTATACATATATATATATATATATACTTTTCAAAACGATGTTTAATGCGTGTATAAATTATACAATATTAACTAAAATATAATTTATTGGAAGGATATATATGACCTTTATTTTTAAATTTATATACATATAAGGTATATTGCAACTACATTAAATGTGTTCATTTTGCCATTGTAATATTCCTAGAAATATTTATAAATGTACACACGTAATTTACATACAGCACTTTCGGTAACGACAACACCGACTTCAAATGCACCATATAAGTATATAATAAAATATTGAAATATTAGTTATACAATGTTCTCGGCACGCCCAGGAGAATAAAGTCGGACGACAATGAGGCGGCTTGTGTGAATATTTGTATTATTATTATCCATCGGTTTCACGCACAGGCGAACAAAATATTTTTTCTAGTCGGGTGCGATGACGGTGGGACATGGCGTGGAATAAAATGAGCTGATTATTAAATATAATATATATACAAATAAATAAGAAGTTATAATTCGCCGGATCATGTCGGGCGGCGGCGGTGGATTAAACGCGGACGAGGAGCAAAAGGAAAAGAATGAGAAGATAAAAAAATATATATATATAAATGTACGGCATCTATTTAACATTTTGTGTTCTTGACCACCCTCCTCCGCCATGACTATACCACTCCCCACCATCTCGATCTCATCCCCGTGGTCGGCATTATCCGACAATCGATCGCCGTCGACTCGGTGGTCGAAAATACATCGGTTCGAATTTGTCTGAGTGATTATGATTTTCAACCTATTAATCAATTGATCGTCGAGGCGTGTATATATTTTGAGGTAAAAAACATAATGTAAAGTGCTTACGTTACAACGAGTAACGATATTGTATACAAAATATTTTGTTTAAAATGGAAGTTATAACAATGTGTTTAAAAAAAAAAGATTCACTATTTAAAACCAATCATAAAGATACCTACCTACCTTAAATATCGATTATACCATACCAATTGTCTACTCGTACATGTGGGTGACATCCTTGAAAAACATATGTGCAATGGACATAAACGTTTTCAACGAAAATAATCATCCTTTATTTTTCCGTCGATACATTTGTCGGCTAGACCATAAAACTAAATATTTACTGTATGTTATACAATATATATTATATAGAAAAGTATTAAAATAAAATATTATTTATTAAAATAATTTTAAAGTTAATAATTATTATTTTATATATTTGTATGATAGTTTCTGTCACAAACACTCTCAACCACCACCGAAATATTTAATGATAAAAATTACAAAAGGTTTTAATACTTTTCTAAATGTATAAAAAAAGGAAATATAAAATGTTTTGTACTAGTCAAAAAGAGATGAATATATGATTTCGCATCGGAAAACGCACTCTTATAACTGACTTAAAAATGATTGATATAAAAAAAACCACTCACTATTTTAAATCTACAAACCAAACATATTAAAAACTTCAAACACGTTTAACAAAGTTAATCAAACAAGTTAAGAGTAGACAATTTAGTTAAAACTGTAATATTTAAATAAATAATAATATGTTTTATACTTGGACAGTATAATTACAAAAAATACAATTTTTGGATACATTGAGCTATATTATGTTATATGTAGTTATAGTGTATGTATTCATACATAAAATATACATAATATATATAATATTCTCAAATGAATTATAACTTGAAAGTACTTAATCTACATACTTCAATTAATACAGCTTTTAACAGTACCTATATTATATTATAATTAATAATACACTACTGCACTAATTTATTTATTTACTTGTTAATATGCAGCCAGATGTCCAATGTAAAAAGTATATAAATATATTGTAACAAAGCTACAACAGTAGTAATTTATATTGATTAATAAATTATTAAGTTAAAATATTATAATAAATTAATATTATTTTTTAACTCATAGCATTAATAGTTGACAATATGCTGAATTTAGGAAACGACACATTAGATTTTAAAAATAGTTACGGCCTGAAAACTCAAAGAATTATTTTTTTCGAATCTTATATTTTAGTCTAAATATTATAATATAATATAGTAAATATCGATCATCGTTTACTAGAGAAATATTCAAACATGACGTAATGCATTTTAATTATTAAATAGAATTTATTTTGTAATATTTAAATTTAATTTTCAACGTTATATAGTCAACTTAAATATTGATATAAATATTATATTAAAAATACATAATATATATATTTATTTATGATTGATTAATCATTAACATAGGTATATTTGTTATTATTTTATAGTATTTATTATTTAAAATAAGCCACATTTTTATGCTTTTGTTATACAGTGTATTCTCGATTATTCGCGAACGGACTATCCGTATTGCGGATTATCCGTTGTTTTCCGTGGAATCATCTACATACCTATATAATATTGTATACAAAACATATATATCTTTACATTATACATAATAATTGGTTTAATTGGGCTGTGATAGCCAATTACTCGATAACGACGTAAAATATAATACGCTTGTTTAATACATTTACAATACTTTTTGGTAATTGTTGATACGTTTAATTCGTAATTTTAATTTTCCGTGGATGCCCCGCCACCTTATTCCGCGGATAATCGAGAGTACGCTGTATATACTGGTTTTAAAATCCATAAATTTATACTAGAAAAGACTTATAAATCCAAAATGTACATTTAAATATTTGATTTCAACTTGCATATTATTATCAAATGATATTGGATATTAGATAGGTATACATTTAGTAATTATTAGTTTTTTTTTTATAATTTAAGATTAAGGTTTAGTTGAATACAGTGTTACCCAGTATGACAGCCAGTTAAAATGCATCACAATAATAACAATTCTATACAATACTATCATTTTTAAGTGATATAATATCATTCAGTCAATCTGCTATGTATACTTAATTTTTACCGTTATTATTATAAATATTTATAGCCTTATAGATCTTGTTTTAAAGTTACGATGATCGAATTTTACTAGTTTTTTTAAGTATGGCGTATTGTTTTTTTTTTTTTTATTATTATTATTACTTGACATAAATATATATATGGAGTACAATATTATGATTGATTTTGGTAATCTAGCATATCATTTTTATGATGAGAATTTATTAAGATGACAACTTTTCATAATATAAAATAGGTTAAATACGAGTAATTTCAGTTTATTTTTAAATAAATACTAATTAGTCGGGTTATAGTTTGGTATAGATAAAAGTTAGATAAGTACTAACTAGTAATACATCATTAAGACACGTGTCTGTAATATTATTTCATACGTCTCTATTATTAATATTATCATTACGACCTTCGATTTGGAAGTAAAATAATAGACGAGAGAGCGTGGCGCATAGCCTAAGGTGGGTTAATAATAACGCCTTAAAAATTAAAAAAAAAAACATATTAATATTTATTTAATTCTGACACACTATTATATCGTAGTAGTGGTTAATTTCCATAAACGTCGGAAAACGAGAGACCGCGGCAAAACGGTTTTCGTTTTTCGTTCGATACGATTACAAAATAGTATATTTTATTCCGGTCACAATTTCATTATAACATTAATTATTGATACGACACAGCATTAAGTACGCGCGCTCTGGTGCAGCTCACCTGGCCGTGTTCAGCGCCATGTCGAGTGGTTCATCCACTATATTTCGAAAGCTGCCCCGAGCGCGACCATCGCGTGTCTGTGCTCAGCTACACTGCAGTTGTTGATGATGACGGGCACGAGTTACAAAATAATATTATTGCCGTCGTCGTTATTTTAGTACGTCGTATAATATTGAACTGAATGACGAACTGCTGTGTATATTATTTGATACAAGTATGTCAGCTTTGTGACCGACCTATTCCGAAGGTCAGCGAGCAAACTTTTGGTATGTCCCATAATGTTATACGCGATCGGCTATTAGCATAATATAATATATTATGTCATATTGTTATATTATACTATGCGACCTAATTTCAATCGTTATTCACTGGCGATTTATAGTTTGTATTGTGTTCACAGACGGTCGCATCATTTAAGTATTTTTATAGTTGGTGCCAAAATCAAAACTACCGACAATTTTAAAATCATAACCAGGCCACGATAGTTTGGTGAAATATCTAATAACTTTTTACTTATCTTATTTTACATTTTAATTTCGTGACATTGTACAAACGAAAACATAATCTTGTCACCGTGCCATGTGAAAATGATCTTTTAATCATTATTTTTTATTTGTTTTCAATAATATATCACAAGAGTATATTTATCTTATTCATTTTTTATTATCAAATACAAAATAATAAATATTGACTTAAGTAATCAAATTTAATATACACGTAAAATAGACATGATTCGGTGATTTCGTTGCATTTTTTACCAGTCATAGAAGCTGTTTGATAAAAAAATTGTGCCCACCTGCACAACCTCTAATGACGTGTTTGTTTTCGTAAATATTATAAATTATAAAATGTGTATGTTCTTATGATGTATTCTATCGTTGCTTCGTATATTGTGTTATCAATTTTCAAATTATAAATATATATATATCATAGATATAAGTTATAAAACCTTTGATTTCATGATTATGTTATTTACAATCAGCTAATACACGCTTTCTATAGCTTAGTAAGTAAAAAATATCAAAAAAATGATGAGAACAATAAAATATAAACTACCAAATATTTAGATACGCAAATAATAAATAACAATTAAAAATGTGTAGGTTAAGTTAGGTGATGCACATACAGGGCTTGTTTGAACGCGGAAAAAAATACATTTTTGTTTGTACAGGGTTATAATTGGTTGCATAAAATAAAGTTGCTATTTATTATAATTTTATATCATTGTTTTATATTTTTTAAAAACTAAATAAACTACCGTGTTAAAAATATGTAGTTTACATTTTACAGTCTAAAGAGTTTAAACAGAGTAACTCCACTAGCATAATTTAATTTGTATTAAATAAATTTCCAATATAACTCTACTTGTAAATTGTTTGTACTTATAATACTAAGCACTAAATCATATTAAATACTGGCACGTTAAAAGAATATAAATTTAAATTAAAAGAAAAATTACCGATCAAAAATCTATTATCTTTATTTATCATTTACCCTCACATAATAAAAAAATTAAGTTACTTGTAATTTATTCGTCGTTATATGAGCACTGTATACAATAACATATTTTCATTAGTATAATACACTTGATTTATTATATATAAATACAGATCAATGCCCTTTCCCAAATACGCCATTGCACGCGTATGACGTGATTTCTCATTTTTTGTTCCGGTGTATATTGATGTTATCCATTACAATAATAATACTATGGTCACACGGCGTTTTGAGTAGGCAATTTAGGTACATGACCGTCGTGCATTAATTTGTCTTGTATTTCATAATATTACTTTGATCCGCACGATTTTACTATAGTAAGGTTTATAAGTTATAAACTTATGACCGCGGTAGTTAATGGATTTTTCAGAGTCACCAGATTTCGAATTTGGACATCACTATGTGGGTTTGACGGTAATGCCGGACATAGAGCAACAAGGGGGTAAGCGCGTGGCAGTGTCGTGGCAAGTGCTGTCGGCAAACCCAAACGACTGGGTCGGAGTATTTGGCGCGGACCCAGCGCATAGCCATTTTTGGACCGCCACCGAGATGGCGCTCCGTAAGTATCCGGTGAACGCCACTTCTGGCTGGTTGGAGACCGATCTGACAGTGTGCACGAAGACCATACAGCTGCTTTGCCATGACGGTCAGTTTGAAAGCCAGTGTTTCGAGTATTGGGTGGCATACGTCAGTGGCGAGACCGACACACGTGAGTATTTACAAAATGTTCTTATAGTCTAATTATACTTATCAATACGCCGATTTTACCGTGAAATTGAAGTACGCTAAAACCGAGAAATCCCTATTACAGGACGATTTACCAAATATGTTCACCCGCTCCTTTTTCTTCGATAACGCGAGGTTATTTAAAATCTGTTTTTTAAATATATGTAAAAGCATAATTTTCAAATTATTCATGTTTTTGCACTAATAAAGAAGTTCACGGGGATAGAAATTTCTGTTTTTAAAATTACACCCTTCTTTATACTTCAAATTATTTAATGGATATTTTTTTGAAAATGTAACGTATATCTAAATACAAATTCGACAAAATATCTTAAGAATTAGGTACGTCAATATTTTCAAAAAAGTTATTCAATAAATAATTTACAATAAAAAGATGAAAAATTAAAGTTATATCATCACAGGTCACTCCTTAAGTAGTACTAAAAATCTCAAATATTTTAAATATGATCTTACAAATTATAAAAATATTATAATATGAATCAGTTTATTATTAAAGGAAAACATAAAGGGTCATGCTAGTTGAGTCACTCTGTATAGTATCGTATTTTATATTATTTGTTTTTATTTATTTATTTATTTTTTTGTTATTGAAGTCGGGTTATGCTATATTTTATAATTTATGCTATCAAAATAAATAGTATCGAAAAAAATTAACATAAAACATGCTATTGATGATTTATATTGATGTATGGTAATTCAAATTTTATTGTATTATTGATATACGTTATTTACTTACTTTGGCCATTACAGATCAATATATATTATGCAGTAAAATGTCTCTATAAAGGAAAAATATGTTGTCTCAATCGATTTAATTATAGAGAGGTTTTACTGTACGAGTATACATAATATGAACTATAGAATGGATTATAATCGTGGTCGATATTATATAGGATGGATTATGAGCTGATCTTAAATTCATCTTAAGAATTTTTATTCGTCATATTTTCAACATTTTACCTTTTATTAAAAACTTAAAATACACGAATATTTAATTTATCAGATCTATCAGAAAAATACGACTGCATATTAAAAATTAACACAAAAAAAGTGTTAACAGTATATTATATAATAGTTTATGCCATTTTTATTTAACATTAATAAATAAATATTCACTTTGATATTTTGAATTATTTATAGTATTAGCAACAAACTGTCTTAAAACTCAACCTAATTGGATGGACAATTTGGCAGACGACGTCAAATCTTTAAGATTAGATTCCCTGTTTTTGCCAGGTACGCATGATTCAGGAGCATATGATACTACGCAAAATTGTCCAATTTATTTTGAAAAGTATGTCTATACTCAAGTAAGTTTGAGCTTGGGTTTTTTGTCTTCCTTGTATCTTATATTCATTTTAAAAATGTTTAGGACGTTGATATTTTGAGTCAATTGTGCCACGGAGCCCGTTACTTGGATTTAAGAGTAGGTTTTGATTGTCAGTCTGATCATTTATGGTGGCTACATCACGAAATTTATCCAGTAAGACCTTTATCACACGTTCTTGAGGATATAAAAACATTTGTAGAAGCAACAAATGAAATCGTAATTGTCGAATTTCATAAATTTCAAACGGGCTTTTCGAAAAATCCGTCAGAGCATCTTAAATTATATCAATTTGTAACACTTTACTTGGGTAAGCATATGGCTAAAATGGGTTGGAATAAATCACTCAAAGATTTACAAGCTGAAGGACATAGAGTAATCGTAACTTACAACTACCTGCCAATAACACTATATGCCAATGATAAAAACCTTTGGACACCTGTTCCTCGATATTGGCCAAATGCTCAAAAATTAACAACGTTTGAAGACTACGTACGTTTCTATATAAATAAGTAAGGTTAAAAAAGCAACTTATTTTTTTTTATACTATAAAATATCATAGATTATCAAATTAAATAACAATATACTATAAGCTATACATACCACTATAAGAAAGTTATTATTATTATTAGACTTAATAACTTTTAAACATTTCTGCTTTTAGTCGTGCACATTACAGACTAAATTATAAATCTGAGAGATATGGCATAGGAACATGAGATATTTTGTTTTATATTTTCATGAATTTTTAGCTATGCATCAATTTTTGTTTTATACTTTAGGTAAATTTTATACATTGTTGTGTATTTTTCTAAAATTTCAGATTTCATTTAACAGGTCTGGTTTCAAAACGTGTTATAAATGCTAGTATGATGAAATGTGTTATAGTAGTTAATAATGAATATAATAATCTACATAAAATGTATACTTTAATAATTTGAATAAATAAAATTGATTAATAAAATTTTTAACGTACTTTAATTATAGTATAATATATTATTAATTTGAATATCATGCCTACTTTGATGTTTTTTGTCATATTTGTATGCATATTTTTGAAGGTTGTAATTTCATAGACAATAATTCTTGTGTTCAAATGACTAAAAATTAATTTTTTTTTTTAATCATGTCCAAGACAACATTCTCTATATTTTTATTTAGACAGAATTGAATTGCCATCATTATTCAATTAGTTATACGCAATCAAACTAGTGGGTCATTATAGTGACCTGCTGGTCTGAAAGGGTTACTATAATAACAAAGTTTCAAGATAAACTTAAATTGACCAAATAATTATAATTTCTAGTAAACAATACCTTGTAAATAGTTAGACTTAAAAGATATAAACAAATATATATATATATATATATATATATATATATACTATAATGTAGAATTATTTAAATTTAAAAAATAAATAGTAAAATAATTATGATAGCGTACTGCTATTTTAAAATCTTAAAATATTTGATTTAATGTATTTGTTAATTCTTCTTCTATTAAGAATTTTACATTGAAATTACATATTATATTAATATTGATATTATTTGTGCAGAATACAAAACGAAAGCGGTGTAACAGTCTTGATGGCTGAGTTAACTCCTACTCCATTGGACGTTATTTTCAATAGAGGTTATGGTTTACGACACATGAGTTCGATAATTAATGAATCTCTGTTCAAGTGGTTTTCAATGCCAGAGTGGGGAGAACATTTCAACATCGTCGCTGTAGATTTTCTACAAAGTACCAATATCATCGATGCAGCGATCCATTGGAATAAGAAAAAAATCATTCCGTCCAATAAGTGATAATAACCTCATAAACAATATTTAAAAATCAAAACCAGTGTCATACCCATTGCGCATATACATAATAATTTAACTTATGATTACAATTAAAACTAATTATCATTTATCTATACCTACAAAAATAATCATGTAAAATAAATCGGTATAACATAATTGTATGAATTATAAAATAAACAATAGAATTTTGAAGGTTGGATTAATGAAAAATAAAATAAAAATAATTATAAGTGTTTAGATTTTAGTGAAATAATTTAACTATATCTATAATAGTCATATGATGTCATAAGCCATTGTATACAAATAAACTAAGTACAATAAAATTCTCACATATTTACATTGTAGAAATATGTTTGAAGAATTTGCATGCAAGTCTTAAATTGTCTATTATTAATCACTGTAAGAAGCACTCTTAATCATAATACTTCAACAATAGATGAAGCATTTGGGAAACAAAACACTCACCTGCATTTTTTTTTTAAACTATCGGTACCGATAGTTTTTAGCCCTAATAATTTGTGTTACTGAAGTTACGTGTCCGCAGGATCGTAAAAACAATTTTATATCACCAAATATAATTTAATATTCACATTACTCCATTATTTCATTCGACGTCTATTGAATACGTGTCTAAATTTTTCCATTTTTTTTTAAACATTTTTAAATTTATTAATATAACCTTTTGACAGTGTAGATTGTAGATATTGTAATAAAAACCAATATTATACGTTATATGTACTTCAATTTATTTATATAATTATTTTGTGTTTATTTACTCATATACCGCGAGTATTATCTTCATCTTAATAGTGGATTGTGATTACATAATATTAAAAAAAAAATTATCATTAAATACCATGGATACATTATAAACGAAAGAAAATGTATGTAATAATTGCAGAAGCAGTGTTTATCTATAGATCTGAATTTTCAAACAATGAATTACTGGATATTATAATATATGACTATAGAATTTAAAAATTATGGAAATTAAAATGTAATAAATACCTACTGAAAAAAATATTTTCACATGCGGTCAAATCCACAATTTTTATGCGGAGTTGTGAGTTTAATCAATAACAACTAAAAAAAAAAGTGTCATTAAACAATGGTTAGATAAAAATACTATGTTTTAAAATTAAAATTTAATTAATCTTTTATATGTAAAGACTAACCTAGTATAGCAGGTATTTGCTTGACATTGTCTAATATTGGACTAAAGATTTTTTTTTACAGATTTAAGCCATGTTAAACGATTCAGACAGTGATGTATGTATATGCTGTGTTATAATTTGCCAAATTTCAAATTTTTTGTTCATAAATCTTATAAAAATTCTTGGCACATTAAACAACAGTCAACAAACCACTATCATGCATAAAGGTATATTATAAGATATTCGTCTTAATTGGAAAGACACATGTATACATGAATATCTTAAGTAAATTTATCCGAAAACTTGGGTAATTGAGACGTTTATTTATTTAGTTTCAAATGTTTCAATATTATCACAGTAAACTTTATGTCTTACCTCTTTTGTCGTCCGTTTTATGTGTTTTCATTCAAATTTATATTGATTTGTTGTTCTCAGTAACAATAATTTCACATAATTGCATTGCATAATATACAATATGTCACATCAAGAATAATATTGTGAAAAAGACGCACGTAATCCATTATTAATTCCGATTTAAGTTTCCTTTTTAAATGTTTACAAACATTTTAAAACCAAATCACACGCGGTACTGCTTCTACCATTGACGTTATGACAGAACATGACGCAATGAAAAACTTTTCAGGCGTATCTGCAAAGCTATCATTAATGACCGTATAATTTATAAGTATTTCGTTGACAAAAAGGAGTAAAAAAATTGTATAAATAAATGTATTTGAGAATAAATTTTTACAAGTATTAACAGAAATTACAAATAAAAAAGTTCCCTAAAACATTTACTATACATATACCAATGGCGTTTATCCGATAAAATTATCATTTAGAACTTATGTTTATAATCTTCCGACCAAAAAGTGTTGTATTTAAAAATTTAACATAATATTATATTATATTTTAAAATGTAATATTTCTTTATTTAATATTATTGCTAAATAGTTTGAATTTAACCAACAGATGGAGCTCGTCTTTCACTATGTACTTTGTCGCTTTGCATTTTGGCCCTTTGGCCTAGTGATCATCGAATTATACTGATACATTTTGATAAACACTTTTAAAAAGCATTTGTTATTTACTAAAAATATGTACTATAGTCTATAACTTATACAATTTGTATTACACTTATTAATTAGGTATAAATAAACAGAAAGTAAGAATTCTAAAATGTGGATATTATTATTGTTTTACATTTTTTTGTATTTTAATCATATTATGTTACTTACTTAATTATAAAATGTTCTAAGTTTGTTTTTAATAATAATATTTGAATTTTTTTTTATGGAAATGCACACCAATAATAATAATAATAATAAATTACATCATGACAAAAAAAAAGAAGAAGAGCGAAATAATTGGTTCTTATATTATAATAATGATGCATGTATAATTTGGGTAGCTAGTAGGTTGTGAGACAGTGGTTGTCTCCATTAATCACGGAGTTTTGTGATCATTTACATAAAAACTAGTAATTTATATGATTAGACAAGTATGAAACCGTGCCTTTACAGCTAGCATCAATGTGTGTCAAATTTAGCATTAAATCGGTATAAGGTTGAAAAATATTAAATATATAATTTCGTAATAGATTATCGTTTTTACCGACAGTGATGGCCAAATAACTTATTTGGCTTTAATAATGAAGGAACTGTGAATCTCATTTTGGTATTGTTTTTTTTCGACTCTTACAATGATATATTGTTAAGTGATAGTGAAGATAATAATTAATGCAATTGATTGACTTTTAATGTTTGAATGTGAATGTATATATATTTCAATTTGTTGCATTCTCGTTTATGTCTTAAATAATGGGTTACCTTTTACATTTTTCTGTGCACTTGTATTTGTGCTCTCCATTTTAGAAGAAACTTGCAAGCGTAAATAAACAATAATTTTACTTTTTTTTTTAATGTTCCATAGTTGAAACTAACTGTCGGAAATCTCCATGGTTGTGCGTTCTTTATTTTAATTCATCAATTAGATGAACACCTAAGGTCATGTTATTATTATTATATTAATATTTGTTCATAAATTCATGGTTATGAAAAATATCATTATATTTTAACTAATCACAAATATCTGTATTTTACATAATAATTACATTTATCTGAATTTTTATACATTTATATTACATGTTATTATATGATAACACAGCAATAAAAATTACGTCAATACAGTAATATAGATTTCTTTTTAAAGCTTAAATTATGTTTAATTTTTTTTTTTTCGTACCTATATGGGTGGCTTAAATGGAGAAACCATCTCAAGTCTTCTTATCTGAGCAGTTTGAAACTTCTGTACTAAGATACAGACACATGACTATTTTTAAATTTGGAAACAAACAGACTAAATATTTGGTTTTGATATACTTGTACACAGAGAGAACAGACTTTACATTTTTATCCATATCCATTATGCAAATAAATTTTAAAAAAAAAATACACTCATCTATAAGTATGTGCAATAGCACCTGATACCGGCTTTAATTTACTATTACAGATATTTTAATAAAGAACAATATCAGGACAGTATGTGGTGCACCTAAATCCATGGTTGTGTAGGCTGCAGCTTACACTACTTATGCCTTAATCCGGGTCTGATATAGAAACAACGTTAATAATGTATTATGTGGCCACGGTTTTTTTTTTAATAAAATGTACTTGTTATACTACGACTGATAATTACTTGAATAAATTCATTTTTTCAACAATTATGTTATTCTAATTATAAATTATTACTGATATTAGAACTAGAATATATACAATTTATACATATTAAATAAATAACACCTACGATTTTACAATCTTCTCATAATTTGTTAATTATCTCTGAACATTTTATTTAGTGTTACTGCGTTATTTACTTGTTGGTATTCTGATATCCATTTATCAATATCTTAAATATTTTGTAAGTTACTCCTAACTTCCTTTATATAATTTTTATTTGCAGAAAAAAATGTTATTATAATAATAACATATTAACTAACGTCAAAAATAATCATTATCATTTTGGCAGTACTCGTAGAATAATATTTTTTCATATTCCACTAAGTTTGCATCGGCCATGTCGCTGGAAGAATCAACTGTTATTTTCACAGCGATTATGTATGGAAGTACAAAACCTAAGGCCACTGTTGTAAGAAAATTTGTACATGACGAAAATGTCAATATAATATTTAATATCGTAAAGTAATTATGCAATATACTTTTGTCAACTGTTTACCTGATTATTTATAAGCGACGCGTTCGTTGTTTATAATTTTCACTATATCGTATGACCAGTATGGGTGATGATAACGAGAGTATTTTTACTGTAATATAATATAATATATTATTACGTTTTATATAAGGGCAATATAGGGCAATTGTAGGCTTTGCACGATAGATTAGGTATTACCTATTCAATAATGCACAATAAAGGAATATTTTAAGTAGGTATACAAATATTACAAAATGCTTACTAGGTACATAAAATATACAACGTTATAACATTACGCTAAGTAATGATATTATTTTGAAAATTAATTTCCATAATTATTATTAAATATAAGATACATATTATGTTATATATATAATCTGATTATGAGTAAAAATTCCCGTTTTTTCGTTATTTTTTTAGGGTTATACCTGACATTTTTTACTTTTGACCACCCAAAGTACCAACTAGATGAATTTTTCTTTTCAAAGAGGGTCTGAAGTCAAAAATCTAAGCATTATTTCTATTCCAAATCGTGATGACAGACACAAAAATAAAAATAAATAAAAATAAAAAACATACATCATTGTAAAATTAATACCATCTTCACAGAATCTAAAAAAAAAAAATAAAATTATCTGTATAATAATATATAAAGTAAATATTATTATAAATGCGTGTTCACCTTATTTACTATTAATCCATCAAATAAATATAAAAACCATTTAAATAATAATAACAAAACATTTATTTGTGAAAAACAATACTATTTGCATAGCTATAAGAATAATATAATATTAAGTAACTGTTTTTAATTTAACTTCCACGCAATAATCAGATCGAACATTATAAACTTGGTATACAGGTGCACTTCAAAGAATACTTATTCTAATTAACATGATTTGAAGTCGATAAAAATTCACCCCGTATCATATACTTATTTTAAACCATGCACACAACAAAACAATTGACGAACGAATTTTCTAGTCCGTTTCCACCAGGAACGGCGACCACGTTGAACCGTGGTTTTTTCGATCCCTGTTACAGCTCGGTGGCTGGCTATTTCTGGATCTATCTTGTCGTACGCATAGATCGGTTCGGTCGGTCCTTCGTCAATCTCGGTCGAAACTTGCACAGGAATGTATTTGGCGCAACTGCCACCACAGCATATGGGTTCTTCAGTTTCATCAAATCGAATGTATATGTTCGGCATAGAACTGTACAGTTTCATCGGTGGTCCGACGAATTCACCATTTGTCACGTCCGGTTCTGTCGGACCCACCGAGGCTGACTGCATCGACGCCAAATATGACAATGCAATGTTTGGCATTGATGCATATTTTTTTGTTACAAAACCAGAAAAATCTTTGTTAACACTTTCGTTCTGATCACTTGCGGGTAATTCGACCGAAACCGGCGAAACCGGCGAAACCGACAACATCGTCTGGTCGGCCGCAGCAAGCGGTAAATGCAACTCGACGTCGAATATTGTATTATTTTCCATAATAATGTAGTGTGGTTAATATAGCTTAACTATAAATGTATATTTAATACTTTTATTATGGGATATGTTTTAGGACGTATTTTTTGTAATAATAACACTGTAGTAATAACAACTGTACGATAGAAACGAATATTATGTATTTTATAACACACTATACATATATGGTTGTCAATAGCAGCAGCCAGTAATAGATGTTTATAGTTTTTGTATGCGAAATACATTTTAAATATAAATACAGAAAAGAATCTCGATTAAAGAGTCTGTTAACTTTTGTGATAGCCAAATAAATTAAACTATATAATGTAATTGTTCTTATTTTGCATTATACTTAAAACAACATCACATATTATAATATAATTCTAATAATATATTCGTTTTAAATAAAAATAATTAATTTAAATGTAAATGTAAATATGCTGTTTAATGGCTTAATTGTTAAAACCTTTCTCTCTCTCTCCAAAAAAAAGGTTCAAAGAGGGTAATTAGTTTTATTTTTACATATCAAAAATATTTTGGTTTATTTATAATTCTTTTAAGTACATGTGAAATTAATTCCGGTGTCAAACTAGAATGTATACAATTTATAAATATTAAATAAATAACACCTACGATTTTACAATCTTCTCATAATTTGTTAATTATCTCCGAACATTTTATTTAGTGTTACTGCGTTATTTACTTGTTGGTATTCTGATATCCATTTATCAATATCTTAAATATTTTGTAAGTTACTCCTAACTTCCTTTATATAATTTTTATTTCCAGAACAAAATGTTATTATAATAATTACATATTATCTAACGTCAAAAATAATCATTAATTTTGAAAATTAATTTCCATAATTATTATTAAATATAAGATACATATTATATTAAAGTTAAAAATAGGATTCCAAATTATAAAAAAAAATTTAACTTAAAGTATGTACAATACCGCACGATACCGGTTTTAATTTACTATTTCATATTACAGATATTTTAGTAAAAATAATATCAGGACAGTATGTGATGCCCTTAAATCTGTGGCTATTATGTTGGCTGCAGCCTACACCGTTTACGCCTTAATTCTGGTCTGCATCCACTAACAACACTCCTGTAATATACATATTTTATACTTATATGTATTTAAGATTTTAATTAAACAATACATAATAAAAGTTAATTCATTATTGGGTCCTGTAACTTTAACTCAAATAATTGTAGACGTTAATACAATGATATTGAGAATTCCATCAATAATATATTGTTTTTATGAAATAGTTTAATTTTTATAATTATTTGACAGTGCAAAATCTATTAAAAACAAATTATAAATTATTCATGTCTTTAATCAGAAAGTTAATCAAGTTAATCATAAGTAAATTAATTAGCAAGTTTAAATTTGACATCTTTTGTAAATTAGGGAAAATTAAAAGTATATCGAAAATTATTCAAAAGCTTCGTTGCTAAATACAAACACAATATAAAACAAATATTGAAATATTAACAAAATCAATATATTAAATACAAATAATCTATTCCTCCGCTCCCTTTAGTGTCAATAAGATTCTCTCAAATTATGAGTATAGCATCTTCACTGCATTTACTAAAGGTTTTACTTGTATATAAACATAGGAATGTTTCATTTATGCTAAATAAATAAATTATAATGGTCTTAAAATTAAATTTACTAAGACAAACAGTAAAAACAAAATTTAAACATTTGTAAAAAAATATCTCATTGAATACAAAACTAACTCACTATTTTTTATAATTTACAAACAAATTAATGAAAAATAAAAATTATAACGCAAATGTGCATTAAATAAAAAGCGGATAGGTAGGTACTGAACTGCTGTTTTATAGATATTGAGTGGTTCACTGTATTGTATGTGTCAAATTTGAATATCATTATCAGGAGTCGTGACTTAAAGCCTTTGCTTATTTTTATGGATTGACTTAAAATGTTGCTTTTTTCAACGATTTTTTATTATTTCCAGTTTTTTTTTTTTTAATTATTTTTGCTTTTTGAACAGTTTTTCTACTCGTTATAATTTTTTTAGAAAATCCCTTGGAAAATCTATAAATAATTAGGCAAAATTTCTCGAAAGTAAAGTTTGATTTTTTTATAATATAAAGATTTTTTTTTTAATTTTTTTATTTTTAGTAGAAAATTTTCCTACCTAATCATTTTGTTTAAATATTTTTTGTAATCTTTAATTATATGATTTTTAGCACAGTTACAAATTATGTCTTTTACCTACTTTATCGTGTAAAAATGTTTTATTATTTAACAAAATCATTAATTAGCCATTCGTCATTTAAATGTAAAAATAATTTTGTCCAGATTTAAATTTAAAATTCTAATAAAAAAATGAATTTACTTTATATGCATTTTTAATATTTTAAAATAAGTAGTACAAATAACAGCTTATAAAAGACACTGAATTAAAAAAAGATTTTTGACCGAGGAAACACATTTTTATTGACAATAATTTAAAAATAACAACATTGCTCATGGCTTTAAATTAAAGGACATAAAAAGAATAAATTTATTATCATATATATAAAACGGAAGTGTAAATATTTGATAAAAATTTAATGTACTTGTCGAAGTAAGTTCATTTTGAGAAACTCGAAAAAAAAAAGAATATTATTTTAATAAAACTAATAAATTAACTAATTATTTATTACCAAATAATATCATACCTATCTGCTATAATTTTTAAAAAAATTAATAAATTAATAAAATTAGCAAGTATGTGATTACATATAGGATTATATAACAGATAAAGGTTTTTTCCATGGGATAAAATAAAGTAAAAAAATCATTGCAACTTGGTACAACGACTAAATAATAAGTAAACATAAGTATTATGTATATTCAATAATTCAGTAAATGTAAGATATTTTGTTTTTAAAAAAAGTGAAAAAGTGTTTTTTGATCATTCTTCAAAACTATGAATGACTCAAGTAGATTACACATTATGTGTATTGGTATATTCGATTGTACCTGATACATTATATTATTTTTATTATATTGTATTAGGCACTCAAATAGTATTATAGATAAGAAACATGATTTCCTGCAAGTTTAATAATATATTATGTGGTATTTTGTAAGCATTTGCGGAGTACCTACACAAAATAAAAATATTTTATTTATAAAAAATAGACAAATTTAGTACAATCATATCATAAATGGAAAAAAATATTTTATAGTAGGTAATTATTATATTATAAATATATAAATAATTATTTTATACTAAAACTGCTAGATCTGTACCTACCTATATATATTTAATAGTTTTACGGTTTTTGCATTATTTTTGAAAAATACCTATGCAACACATTGCATTTACAATCTTATTCCAATGCTATGTTTTGTACCAATTATCAATAGCAATATCATAAGAAGGCATGTGATATAAAATATGTATATAATTTAAAAGTAATATTATGTGACTCACTCCACCGTGTGAGCGGTTAGATTGTGTGTAAAGGCATACTAGAATAGAAGTATCTTTTTAAATAGCTTGAAAATATCTAACACCAAAATGGACATCGCGTGATTGTATTACAGCACTTACAAAAAAATAAAATTATCTATATAATAATATATAAAGTAAATGTTATTAGAAATGCGTGTTCACCTTATTTACTATTAATCCATCAAATAAATATAAAAACCATTTAAATAATAATAACAAAAACATTTATTTGTGAAAAACAATACTATTTGCATAGCTATAAGAATAATATAATATTAAGTAACTGTTTTTAATTTAACTTCCACGCAATAATCAGATCGAACATTATAAACTTGGTATACAGGTGCACTTCAAAGAATACTTATTCTAATTAACATGATTTGAAGTCGATAAAAATTCACCCCGTATCATATACTTATTTTAAACCATGCACACAACAAAACAATTGACGAACGAATTTTCTAGTCCGTTTCCACCAGGAACGGCGACCACGTTGAACCGTGGTTTTTTCGATCCCTGTTACAGCTCGGTGGCTGGCTATTTCTGGATCTATCTTGTCGTACGCATAGATCGGTTCGGTCGGTCCTTCGTCAATCTCGGTCGAAACTTGCACAGGAATGTATTTGGCGCAACTGCCACCACAGCATATGGGTTCTTCAGTTTCATCAAATCGAATGTATATGTTCGGCATAGAACTGTACAGTTTCATCGGTGGTCCGACGAATTCACCATTTGTCACGTCCGGTTCTGTCGGACCCACCGAGGCTGACTGCATCGACGCCAAATATGACAATGCAATGTTTGGCATTGATGCATATTTTTTTGTTACAAAACCAGAAAAATCTTTGTTAACACTTTCGTTCTGATCACTTGCGGGTAATTCGACCGAAACCGGCGAAACCGGCGAAACCGACAACATCGTCTGGTCGGCCGCAGCAAGCGGTGATTGCAACTCGAAGTCGAATGTTGTATTATTTTCCATAATAATGTAGTGTGGTATACGTTAATATAGCTTAACTATAAATGTATATTTAATACTTTTATGATGGAATATGTTTTTGGACGTATTTTTTGTAATAATAACACTGTAGTAATAACAACTGTACGATAGAAACGAATATTATGTATTTTATAACACACTATACATATATGGTTGTCAATAGCAGCAGCCAGTAATAGATGTTTATAGTTTTTGTATGCGAAATACATTTTAAATCTAATACAGTATAGAATCTCGATTAAAGAGTCTGTTAACTTTTGTGATAGCCAAAAAATTAAACTTTATAATGTAATTGTTCTTATTTTGCATTATACTTAAACAACATCACATATTATATAAATCTAATAATATATTCGTTTATAAATAAAAATTTAATTTTTTGTTAGTATAATAGATTTAAATATTATAATAAATAATTAATAAGCAAATATATAAATAAGAGGAATCTTCACATATATGTCTTAAAAAAAATATGTCTATGTACCTATAGCCTATATTGTAATACCGCTTTATATAGTTTAGCAAATAATTAACATTTTTATAAAAAAAAAAATTATTTTAAATGGAAATGTAAATATGCTGGCTAATGGCTTAATTGTTAAAACCTTTATTTTCTCTTCTCTAAAAAAAAAAAGGATCAAAGAGGGTAATTAGTATTATTTTACATAGCAAAAATGTTATGGTTTATTTATAATTCTTTTAAGTACATGTGAAATTAATTTTGATGCCAAATTGTCCTCAAAAATTCAATTTAAATGGAATTTGAGTACTTATATAGAGTTATTTTTGAATTTTTTTTTCGTTATATTACTTTTATTATGTATATGTTATATTTAAAAATATACACATATAATAAGGATGTATTAAAATATTATACCTACTATTAAAAAAATAATTTAATTCTACCATGTGAATATATAAATAAGTACATAAGTCATTATTATCTAAAATAATTATAAACATTTTAAAAAACAAAAAGGATATTTACCTATATAAAAAATTTTTATTAACGAGACACTAAGAAATACATTTATTTTTATTAAATATTTTTAAACATTTACAATTTAAAAATTGTATTCTATGAACGAACATTGTAGATTTTGATTATAAAATATTACTCACCAAGATTTTTAATTTAAATTTCTCCCTTAATTTTAAGTATAATTAAATCCACCCCTGATTACACCCACACTGAAAGTTAAATTATTTTCAATTCTAGGAGAGGTGACGGAAAATGACTTTTCCTACGACAGCACCGTGAGTAGCTACTGTCAAACTAGATTCATGTTTGTAGTAAAATTATTTCTAAAACGTCAAACACGATTATCTGCGTCATTCAATGGCTTTTAATTGTAAACAATTCGATTTCTGTGGTAGTATCTTAAGAGAATATTCGAGGTGTGATCGTGTGACATAAAAACACAGTAAGTATGATGACTCGTGCAGCAAGACATTTTCAGCTGGCTCATACCACAAACGCTGTGGCGTTTAAAACATCTCCGTCGCAATTTCCATCTATGCTATGTCGCCACACCATAATAATTCCTATTATAGAATTCCATTAAGTATAAAAATCATAAAATATTATAAATGCTCACGATGACTTAGAATAATTAAGGTACCTATCCTAACACCCAGTAAACTTACTAATGCAAAATAGCAAAAAACTTAATAGATAGACAATTCAATATTTTTAAAGTTTACATTCACTGTATGTTAAAATATTATATTTGACAATACAGTCACAGCTCTAGATTGGTGACTGTTGAACTAGATTGTAAGTCAATACACAGGTATAAAGTCAAAAAACGAGTCAAATATTTATTTCATTAGATAAAAAATGCAATATACACTATAATTACATATTATTATATAATAGTTTTTTTATTCGTGTTATATTTTTTATTAAAAGACAATTATTCCGTTTCGCGGCGGATTAAATCGAAAACATCATACGACACACATAATAATATGTTACCATCGACATCATCATCATAACCGCATTATTGTTATTATTATTATTATTATTATTGTATACATAAATACGATTAATACGATATCGTATCGGCTCGTAAATTGACGCGCGCTCGGAGATGGTCTTCAATTAAAACACACAATATATATTATAAATTATTATAATTATTATGTTAGATACAGACGTGTCATGACGTCGCCCCACATAAACGTCAAACGTCCGGTCAGCACGTCAATTCGCCGAGACCAAAAACGTATTTATAATAATTATTATTTTGATCGATCGGTGTATTGTGACCGGCCGGTCCATTCGCACACTTCTGAGCGATGGACACGGACACGGAAACGGTCGCCGAGAAATCGTTACGGAAAGATGTTCCTCGAAGGGCCGCGACCGCCTGGCGACGGCTTGTGTCTTATATGTTTGAACCGGAAGACGGGGAGTGTCTGGCAGCGTTGCGCATAGCTTTCGGTGAGTTCAACACAACGATAATTATAATTATATATTGTAATGATATGATGTAAAATAATATTATATTATAACGCATACGTGTGTATTAATATTTTGTCTAATAATTATTCTTGGTGCGGATTCACACTTTTCGAAAACCCACAACTTACTTTGAGTTTGATCAATAGTAAAGTATGGTCAAATTTAAATCCTACATTTTTAGACAATCTATGCTCTATAGAGCGGGAGGATAGAAATAGGAAGACTGTATTTTTTTAAATGTTAAATAGGATGACTCATAAAATATACTCACCCCTGTTTTCTTCAATATTGCATTTATTAAAATATTATTCGTGGAATTATTAAATATACTTAAATACCATTCTTTTAAATTCTTGTGATTTTTTATACTACCTAAGGAATTTCTTGTGAAGATATAATGCTTTGTTGTTCAAATGAGAATCTTCCTTTTCTACTGAAATTACTTAGCGGACGTTTTTTTGTTGTTGAAAATTTCATCATATCCAAATCAAAATTCAAACGTTTATTTTTTCAGTAATTTATCTTTGTGTACTAAAGATAATAAGTTCATGATAAGAAATCTGAAAGATATTATATAAGCTTTGGAATTGTGAAAATATAATTAATTAATTTTATTCTATCAATATTGTTTTATATTTTATAAATATAAAATAAATATATCCAACATTGAATATTATGAGAAACTATATATTCAAATATTGAACTAAGTGCCTACTAAATAATTAATAAATTATCTACTAAATCATTTATAGTAAAAAAGGGGATCTCGTTTTATAATCAGATCGTATCACCCACAGAAGACCTACTGAACACGTAGTAAAAATATCAGATGATTTTAAAATATAGTCTTTTAGTATATTTAAATCACGGTTATCCACAAAGGTTGAAACTTGACCTGTTATCATACGTTAAAGGAGTGTAATTACAGTCGCTACTTAGTAATAATTGGTCCTATTTGAGTATACGATATCATACCCGATTTTAGTTTTTTAGTCTATACTATAAAAATTATTGTCTGTATAAAAAAAATATATCGAAAATTATTTAAATTAAATTTTTACTTTTAATTTTATTGAATATCAGTAAAGTTATGTTAATAATATTATTATGACTCATAACAAAATTAAACTACCTATTACTAATTACAAACATAAATTATTCTATTCTCAAATATTCAAGTAATGTATTGTATTATTAGTTGACCTAATGCTATTAATACAATTTTTCTTACTGGTATATATTATTATATAGATAATATCTTCACATATCGTTATAATATATTTATTATATATTTGTGATTTTTCAGCATATACTCGTAACTATACATTCTAGTCATTTCCGATCATAATCATCAAATTAAATAATAAATAATATATTTAAGTAATAATTTTATATTATCATCGAATCAATATCTTTATTAGAACATATCGAATTAAAGAAATGTATAATAGTTCAATTCAATAGAAAATATAATTATCTATAATACAAGGTCTTTGAATTGTATTGATACTTGTTTATTTTTAAGTCAATTAAACACATAATACAATATTGTACACATTGATATTTTACATGATAAATCCGTGTCGACTACATCTTTAGTTCACTAGTTACGCCATTTCGACAGAAACTTTATAGAAAATAAAATTAATAAAAAAGAAAAAAAATAGAAAAAATTAGTAGAAAATCATGATTTAAATATACCAAAACTCAGAATTTAAATAAATGAGTTGTTAAATAATAAATGAGGGCGAGTTTAATGCTTAGTGAATTGTCATGTATAAATACGCAAAATTGTAGATAAATATAAAACAATATCTAACACGTATGTATACTACGGTATACGATTAACGATCGTTGAGATTTAATAGCTGTAGATATAGGCAACTTCAACGTGAATATCGTGTACCTATAGTCACGGAGTTCTATAACACTGTAATGGTAGGTATACTGATGATGATCGACACGATGGATGAAAGGGGTTTCTGCGAGGCCGATAAACGATGGATGGAACCCGTGAAGTGCTATTTTCCACTGTTTGATTTTGTCAAACCACTGCCCGGCCGATGGATGTGTCTGGCGTATGCGGCAATGTTTTCCGGTAAGTCACAAACAGAAACGTTTTTACTAAATACATAATAATATAATATAATAAACGTATGTAACCATCGATGTGTGTGTGTGTGTGTGTGTGCGTGTGTGTATGGATTTAATAATGATAGGAACAGATTTGACGGAAAGCAATTAAGGCACCTACTCCGGATAAGGTTCCAAGGTATCCCCTGATTCTAAAATATGATAAATTGTAATTTGGGTTCTAGATATTTATTTAAAGAAAAAGTATTAGTGTAATAAAATAAAAATGTTGATTTAAAAAAAAAAATGTGTGTGCTTAAGACCACACGACAGAAGTGAAAACTTCAACAAGGCGAAATTAATAATACGAAATACAAGTTTTTTTGCGTTCTATATTGATAAATTAATAACTTTTACAATGCACTTAATTCTAATTGTCATCGGCAATTTCTTGGGAACAAATAACCATTACTTTGCTAAAAATAAACGAAAATAAAATCCGAAATCACCGTTTAAAAATAGACATTTCACTGAATAACCACGTATAAAAACAGAAGAATTGCTCTGATAACCAAGTAAATTATAAGACCATAAAGACGCCTATACAAATTGTCGACTACCCGTCGACCGCGGCACTCAACGTGTTAACGAATAATAGATTAATAATGGACTTCGGACTAGCGCGACCGGGGATAACACTTAAATCGGTGTAATCGGGTTTACCTACATCGACTTGAACGAAAAAACCATCAGTGAACGACGATATCCACGACCAAAATAGTTTGCCAACTCAAATAACTATTACGAAAAAATGACGAAAATTTTGTTTTATTTTTTACACAAATTTTATATTGTTATATTTCTTTTGAAATCATCCCTCTCTCTTTCTCTCTCTCTCACACACACACACACACTATCTTTCTCTCTCGCTCTGCTGACTGTTCCTCTCATGCTTAGTCGACTCGAGCCGACTTCACCTGAATGAGCGTTACATAGCCGAGCGTGACGGCTCAGTTCAATTCAGTACGCACAAAAAGTACTAAAAGCGTCTAAAGAAGTTTTCACTTCAAAAAATTAAAATTGTATGATGGTGTCGACTGCATAATCAATTTTCGTGGTGACGTTAAGTTATCATTATGTTGTTACACGTCTAATCGATTTTTGTCTATATTAATTTTAGACTCAAATGTTGTGCATCTATAATCATCATAATAGTTGACCATTCTATATTTCGTTGTAATTAGCCAATAGGATAAGTTTGCAATTTTTAGTCACTAGATCTATTTTTTTTTTGGGGGGGGGGCTTTTTAGATTTTAAATCTGGCCGTGGGCCCTGTGTATTGACCCTAAACACTTTTCCATATTATAATACTTGTCTTAAAAACTTTATTCTGTTACTCGTACTTCACAGGCGTTCTCGGTATGTTAATGGGTTTCCACTATCGCATCAGCTCTGCCATGTACGCTATTCCTTACTGGTACATATTTTTGGCCGACAAAAGCGTGTGGAACAACCATTCATATCTATTCGGTCTACTGATCGCGATTTTCTCCGTGATAGACGCTCACCACAACTGGTAAGCAGAGTAGTAATATATTTTGTCTCGTAGGTACACTATAATATTATTAAATTAATGTTATTGTATATAATAACGCATGTCGTATTACCCTAAAGGTCCATAGACCGGTTGCTGCGAAAAAATTCCGTTGGACACTCCGTCTTCTGTTCCCCGTTGGAACTATTTGCTGCTTAGAATACAGTTTTTCATCATGTACTTCGTAGCTGGCTTAAAGAAATTCGAACCCGATTGGCTGTGGGGCTACTCGATGATGTCGTTGGGACACCATTACGCATTCACTCCATTCAGGTGCATAGCTATATTTGCATAATTTATGCCATGACAAACTAATACATAGTAATAATATTATTCAACTATATCGGTCGACTCGATAAGTGTTGTACATGGTAAAATTGTGATGGTGTATTATTAATTGATTTTGATTTCACCAATAATACAGGTACTTTTTCTCAGCCGAATTCGTTGATCATTGGATAGTGCACGTCGGAGGATTTCTCATCGACTTATTATCGGGATTTGGACTGTGTTTCCGGTTCACTCGCCCGTTCACTATCATCGTGCTGCTCGCTTTTCATGGCATGAACGCAACCATGTTTACCATAGGTGAGTATTAAATAAGTGGACGATATATAAAATGTATTTCTTATATATATTATATATCTGAACGTGTAGTTGATAACAAGTAACTCCGTGATATAAATATTATTATTACAATTTACAGTGTGTATAATTTCTTAGTTACACGCATATAACTATATCGTAGAATATATTATACTCTGTAAACGTAAGCTCTATCCGTGTTTACATTTACATTTACATAACACACACACATTACACACCAATACGTATATAACTTTTAGTACCTACTTATATATGTATAAATTATTAATTTATGAGTTTTCGACACCTTTTGAGAGTTTTGGCACGCCGCATTTGTCTGGAAAATATTGGAGAAGATGTTGTAGGTTCCAGTCTATAGAACTCTATATTACAGCGACAATTTCTTTTCAACTTGAAAGGCTTCAAGTTACGTACTTAAAGTTAATAAATATCCTTATGATTACATTTCTCTATTTTGAGTCACTTATACATTTATATTTTTTAGCTAATCGTATATATCATATAGCTAACTAAACTTTTATCAATAATTTAATCGATACCAGTTATTTTTAGTACACCTCGTGTTCCTCGTATTTCACCCGCCATTTGTTGTCCCATTTAACATTCTTAAATATCTCCATTATTCTACATTTTAACCCAATATTTTAAAAAGTGCTCTTTTTATTATTATTATAAAAATAATAATACTATATATATTTTACTTAACTTTATAAACTATTTATTATAATTTAAAATTGTATTAATGGTTTATTGTATGGTTAGTTCATTTATTTGTATAACAAAAAAATAAAATAATGTTCATCTATACTTGTACAGGTATGTTTCCATACGTTTGCGCCGCGATGATACCAGTATTTTGTGAACCGAAAACAATGTCTAAGATGTTGCGAACCGCTGTTGAATCTGTTTGGAACGACAAGTCTGAACCAAAATCTATCGACTACAAACCACCGACGAGGACTAAACAAAATGTCATTGTCGCAGGAGTGTGTGTGTACACAGCTCTACAGTTATTTTTGCCGTACTCACATATATTAACACAGGTATATTTGTACTCACTGTGTGATCAACGGATTTACCGTATCATCCCACCCATTAGATTATGGTTATTCTTTGCTTTGACTAAGATCCCTCCACTTTCATTTTTACTTTGGATTTTACTCTTGACTTTTATCATGGATTGTGAGCCTTTAAAATTTGATCGACAATTGTATTTTTATTAATGCATAAACGAACTTTAAAAAAAAAATCATCTCGGAAGAAAAAAAAACCTATTAAGATTTAAATTAATTGCATCAATCAAGTAAATATATTTTTCAAACTACGAAAACTGGTTTGTTTTATTTTGTTAATTTTGATAATAGTAATGTGACCAATGTGAGAATGTGAAATTTATTTTGTGCATTAACTTGAATAACGCTGGTAATTGTAATAATTTTAAAATAAAAGCAATCGTAGAACGAAATCTTATAAAATGAAGGTATAGTTAATATTTTTCATATGACATACCAAACATAAATAAAACACCAAAAACGTTAGTTTCATTCAACAACATATTTTACATTTTATTATTCCTTTGTTTTTGGTTTGAAACAATTTTCTGTGAAAAATAAACTTCCACATACTTATATGTATCATGTATGTTGACGTAAATATTAAATTATTTTTAAAGTGCAAACTATTATGTCTTGAGGCAATGCGTTTCAAATTGTTATAATTAGTGACTTTATTTAAAAAAAAATAATACAGATTATTTTCATTAAATGGTAACTAGACAATAAAAACATTAAAATTTTTCCAGCGGTTCCTAAGTTTAGCATACCAAAATTATAACATTACATATTTTACTACAGGGTTATAATGGTTGGCGGAACGGATTATATGGATATTCTTGGGACATGATGGTATACAATGTCGAAGTGGCAAAGGTAGAAGTAAAGGTGTTGGACCACGTACGTCGTGAACAATTTTTCTTGGATCCACAAGTAATAATATGCCCATAATATTATATTTATATACATTCTGTCTGTCGTCGCCTTTTCGGGCAATGAAAATGCTTCAATTTTTATCGTTAAGGATGGTTTCTGGTAAAACATCTAGTTTGTACTATTGTACTTTAGGTGTTCAAAATTAAAAAAAAACTCTCAGTTCTTTTAAAAATAATCAGGAAAAACGGGAATATTTATGAAAAACCAGTATGTGACAAAATCTATTTTGTTTTTTGTTGTAATTCAAAAACACATAAACATAGATGTTTGAAATTGTCACTAAATATAGATATACAATACAATTTTCTATACTGGATAACATTAAATACTCAATAACATCAATATTTTGACTCTTTTGAGCTGTATATAGATGCAGTGCCGGATTTACGTTTAAGCTACACAAGCTATGGCTTGTCCAACTGAGCATTTGTCATATTCCATGACATATAATCGTTATATATTTGGGGCCCCCGACCGACAGCAAAAAAAAAAAATATTCATACAAAATGGATCAACACGGAGACATATTTTGTGTATTGAATATTATTATTATGAGGTAGTAACTTGAAAATTAATATTATTATGCTTCACTATTTTGGGTATAGATGTGTAAATTGATAATGTTTATCAGAACCATTATAGATATACATTTATTTTCGTTGTGATTATCAGTCATTGTTTTTATTCCGTTCGATTTTATTTATAGCTGTGAATACCCGTAACCCGTGTGAGGTATGACCCTCTCCTTAAATCAAACGCAATAGTCGATGGTATGAATAAAATATTTCGTAGGTTTTTATTATAAATAAAATGATTCAGGTTTTATCTAAAACCGTATAAGTTACGGTATATAAGTGATATTATATAAATATATAATATCATAGCAGGCATATAATATATTACTAAAATGACTGCTTACATAATTTAATAATACACAAATAGTTTAATCTATTGACATAAGTATCTTAACAAAACAATTTCACTAAACACAATTTACGGATAATACGTATTATATAATTTCGTCTCTAACTAAGTAGAATGTTGAACATGCTTAAGATAATGCATTTTCCTACATCAGATTAAAATTGACAAATGTAACATTTATACGTATACAACTTAAAATGTCTTACCATAAATATTTTGATCAAAAAATTTAGTATAGTACCTTACAAATCACTAGTTGTCAGCGGAAATATATACTTTAAAAGTTTCAAAACCATTTTTATATTTTATCTATAATAATATTTGTAACTGAGAAACGAAAAAAAAATGTCTGTACAATAAATAATATTATGTATTCATTTCATTTACACTTATATCATGACAGAGCTGGACGGTCAACAACAAGTGGATGTTGCACGGTGATATGTTGAAGCAGTTCGCAGGGTGTGTGGCTGCCAACATGCCCGATAGACGTGACAACATGTCCATCCAAATGGATATCTGGGGGTCACTCAACGGTCGATTCCACCAGCGCTTGGTCGACCCAAAGGTGGACCTATTGCACGCCCCTTGGTCACCCTGGTCACCTGTGCCCTGGCTAATGCCTTTGATCCGACACTTAGACCGGTGGCGGCCTTTGATGATGGACGCAAAACGCAACACGGATGATGACCTACTATTTTTTGCCGATTTTCCTGGTACATATTGCACCTGCGATTTGGTCCTTATTTATTATTCGTGTTTTGATCTTTTTTTCAAATAACTCTTCCTAAAAAAATTGTATCACAAAAAAAAATTCAAACATATTTATTGATTTTAACCAGTGTCACAAAAGCTGTGATTTATTGACAATTTTTCAAAACCGTTAATTTTTTAATAGGTAGGTATAATCAATCAAAACTTCACAATGGCTCTTACTCCACACTCACTCTTTTACCGTTTATACGTAGCTCTGCGAACCTAATCTATTTTTAATATTATCTTATTCACTAAATCGTTGTTAAATATTTCACCATTTTTATTTTCGAAGTTTTGACTTTCACTGTTATTTTTTTGCGATTTTAACTAAAATCGTTACTTTCATGGTATCGTGCATAAACTATTATAAACATTTTATTATTCTAAAAATGTAATCGGGTAGTAGAACACTGATTTGACGATGTAATAAGGCAAATCCTTCTCTCATAATCTCTCACCGAAATAATGTCGATCGTATTTGTAAATGAAAGTTTTTTTCATTTTAATTAAAAATATAATTAATATATGCGCAAGTTTATACATTATGATTAATCGTGATGGAAACTATATAAAAATATGCAGTGTCACGCGGTCGGTCAGATGGAAATACTAGAGTAGGTGCCCAGGACAGCTTCATTTGAAACGCCTGTTTTTTGGGAGTTGTCGACGACGGTGCGAGGGGAAAAAATTCTGATTAAAGGGCTATTCGCCATTAGGTGATTTTGGATTTGTTTGTGTGGCGAAGGGAGGGGGGAATGGTTGGTGAATTTTTTCGGCCGATGTCCTTATATCACCCGTCTGTACAGGTATGACCGTGACGAACGACGCGGACGACCGGGAAGCGATGACCACCACATTGGCAGTGCTCGAAGGTGCCGTGGCCGTGCGAGAATCGCAGATCGGTGGCGGAGACGGTAACGGGACCGTGCGGCTTGTGTCCGGCGAAGCGATGGACGTGACCGGCCGACACGTCGTGACCACCGTGAGCGCGACACCGTCGTGTTACGTATTTGCGTCGACGGCGGAAAGCGGTGGAGGCGGCGGTGGATGTGGTGCCAGTGGACACGGTGGCGACGACGGAGGGGTATCGACTCAGCCCGCTGCAGTCGGCGGCAATCGTGCCAAAAGCTGTTCAAAGGCTTGTTACGCGTTCGCGTTACACGCGATTAAAGACGCGTTTTCCGCTTTGTTTTTCCGTACGGCTGTCTGACCTGCAGTAGTCGTAACGTGACTTTTCGCGGTGTACGCGGCTAATTATCCTATTAGACATTTCGGTAGTTTGCGCGTTCGTTCAGCGTTATTCTCGCTGGGCTGAAACTAACTATCCAAATATCGTGATGTTTTTGCACATCCACCTATTTACTCGAATAAAATATAATAATGTATACTAGAATGCTTATTTCATATAATATACCGATATCCGTTAGAAAATAATATGTTAAGTTGAATAAATATCGCGTTTTTATCAGCACACGGTAATAACGTCTGTTTTATACCTGCGATTCAGACAACTGTATTGTTTATTTTATTCTAGTTTTAGTTTAGCTCTCGAATAGGAGACGTTATAAGGCAGAGGAGTAATTCAAACTTTTTTGTTCCACAGTTCCTTCGTCTTGTTACTCCTAAAGTCCTGACCTAATTTATAGCCTTGTGACTAAATATAAATGCAAAAAAAATAACGATTAACTGTATGTGAATAACTATATCATACGATTTGTACCACAACGAGGATCGGCGGACGTTTTGATTATACACATTCTTGGTAAATTTATATTGCACCATAAGAAATGTATTAGGGGACGAGAGTTTGTTAAACATTTGCAGAATGCTATGTATAATTGAAAGACCTAAGCCCTATCGTGATATTTGATATTTTTTCGCTGCACGGAAAAACAATAAATTATAAAATGTATGTTTTTAAAATCATTAGATTAGAATAATATACTAAATAGTACATAATACTTACTATAATTCCGGTACTAGCGTATATTATTGTTAAGTATTAATATAAAATAAAAAATATATTATTGGAAACTTTTTATTGTTTATTTAAATAAAATTATTGCATTTTATAAATTTCAATTAAATATAAGGTTAATTTCAATGTTTAATTACTAACTAAAAATATCAAAATGGTATAGCCACAGTAAACATTAATAGTATTAACATTAACAATTGTTATGAAATTCGTGATGAAATTTCGAAAAAAAATCTATTGCCTCAACGAACGAATTTAGGCGAAGCAGTAGCTTTACAGCGTCGAAACTTCACATGCACGATTTGGTGTGTTGCTATAACAATATATGCCCATTGCAAATGTTAAAAAAAGCCAAATTTTTATTTCTCATATGGGCCATAGCAACCTGTAGACGGTTTTTTCAAGAAAAAACTAATTTTATGTGTTTTTATGAGTGAAGTGTATTTGCGAGACAGTAACAAATAACATAGAACGTTAAACACAACGTCGCATATCCTTTTAAAACAATTATAAAAGCGATTATCTCAAAAAGTGTTGGGGCTTCAGTCATATTAAAATAAGATTAAAGTAGTATTATATAAAATGAAAAATGATTTTTTTTGTATTTATTTCCTTTTTTTAAACGGTATTTAGATCTGTTTTTTTTATAATCTATAATATAATAGGTAAGGCCGTACGATTAGAAATTTAATTCTTTAATTACAATTTATTTTATAATTTTTATTTAAAGTTTACTGTGATTTATTACGATTTGTGTTATCTAAAGTTATTTTTATTTTTAAAAGTTTATCGTAAACTAGAATTTAAGAGGAATTAATTTTATTAAATTATTTTTGCATTAATATATTAAGACTGCTCACATATTTAAAATATTATAGATATTTACTTATAATTCTAAAATCCAGGCATTTTAGCGTTAGTATTGAAGCCAAGCGATCATTAAATCCATTTTTAAAATTATAATAAATCTATATAGGTAGGTGGTATTAGGCTTATTTTATTTTAGACAGATAAGCCATACTGAAAAATTAATATAAAACATTACGTCTGGTATTAAGTTACTAAAAATTCAGAGCACGGTTTATATTTCATTAAAACTTTCATACGAAAATTCAACAAGCGTAACGTACTTACAACATGTGCAGAGCTTTTGTTTAAGTATGATAATGTTACAAAATATACAAAATAACTAATTGTTGATATTTTATAAATTTATTCTATGTTAAATACTTGTGAGTTGTAATATTAATGTCATAAAACATTTTAGTTATATTTCTTTATATAATATTATATTATTTAATTCAAAATTTGGCATACGTGATTTAGGATAAAAAAAGACCTAAATTCAATAAAACGAGTTTTAGGAATGTTTTGATTTCTCTTCAAACTATATTTAACCTTTGTTTAGTATTTTATTTAAATAATACGTTGGTTTTAACATAGCATTGTGGTTTAAAAATAAATAAATTCATAAATATTATTGTTACTCTTGTTTTAAAATGTTTACGACAATTTTAAATTATGAAATATGCGACTACCTACACCATAAAATAAAAAAAAATTTAATACTAACTTTGTTTATTATTCTTCCCATTTTAAACTAATTAGAAAAATACGATATTTATTTAAATTTTAAAAAAGGTCTTAAAGGTCTTTACTCTTTAGTAAAATGAGTTTATCCATAAAAAAAAAATGAATTTATCATATTTTAAATTTTAGTTGAAACTTGTTTGATAAAAATCGAATTATAAAGTATTAGGTACACGAGAGTGTTAGCTGCGTGGGTTTTATAACGAGGTGATGTTGTCTTTTATATTTAATTAAACTCGATGAATGTTTATGTAAATTGAAAATACCTACGACAATCGATGGTAGAGGAAGTAGATATTTAAAATCAACCATACTTCATAAGATCTTTTCATAGGAACTTATATGCATATTTATCAATATGTTTGAAAATGAATATACCTTAATAGCAAATACCTAACAGTAAAATATAATATTTAAAATTTCAACTATTCGTAGTATTGTGTAGTTGTTGAACGCAAAATACAAGCTAATAGTAAATAAGTATACAAGTATAAAAACTAAATAATATTTAATAATTCATAAATAAGTAAGATATTTAGATATTATTTCTTTTAATTTTAGTCTTTTGATGTTTTTTGTTATATATAATTTAATTATTTTTAATTAGCAGTGATGCAGAATAAATTTATTTTAAAATGATAAACTACCATTTTTTCTCAATTATAATTTTGGTTTAATAAATATATCATAGCTATGTCTATTTTAATATTTTATATAGAATTTATTGTTTTCCATTTTGACACAGATCATCATCGAAGAGACACTATATTATTATTAGTACTTATAATAAAATATAATATTGTTATAGTCAATTTTACAATACATGAATATGAATCATGTATACATAATATGGCGAAGGCCGAACGGAGACAACATGGGATGTGTCAAGTATGCGGTTTATAGAAAAAAAAAATGAAACATTACAAAAACCTCATGATTAAAGTTAAATGGCATATAATTTACTTGCACTTATATAGTACCGACTTATATAATTCCAATTAAACGATATTCGCGAAAGAGAGTTAATCGTTTACACGTGCGGATTATTTAAACTCGAATAATATAGGTGTCGATGGCTCGTACATAGTGCTCTCAGTATTTTAAAAACTATGAACATTTTTTAAATCCTATTTCTTCATAATTGTAAGTCGTTAAAGAACAACATTTTTCTAACATAAAAATCGTTTTTAAATTATATATTATTTTTTAAAAGTACTTAAATTTATAAAAATTATTAAATGTCAGACAAATAACTTATAAACCATAATTAATTAAACTTTAGATAAATTGAATTGTGTAATAAAGAGGACTCCGAAATGTATTGGTCCACTTCTCCTATCATTTAAACTTTAAATACTTATAAGTTATAACCATGGCTCGGGACTTTTAGCACTTAAAATCATTAAAATAAGCGGTTAAAAAAAAAACACTTAAAAACATCATTATAAACACTCAAATAAGCATTTAAAAAACTTAAATTTGAGCAAAAATAGTTAATAAAAAAAAACTTTTTTTTACATGATAAAGTAGGTACTAGACATAATTTTTAACTGTGCTAAAAATAATATAATAAAAATATTAAATATTACAAACAATTTTGAAATATAGTGATTAGGGAAAGTTAATATAGAACTTAATAAAAGACTAAAAATCAGAAAAAATTAATAATTCTTTATATTAAAAAAAAATCAAAATTAACTTCGAGACGTTTTGCCTTATTGTTTATATAGATTTTCCGAGGGATTTTCTAACGTTTTGTTTAAATAAAATGCAAAATAAGAATAATTACATTATATAGTTTAATTTATTTGGCTATCACAAAAGTTAACAGACTCTTTAATCGAGATTCTTTACTGTATTAGATTTAAAATGTATTTCGCATACAAAAACTATAAACATCTATTACTGGCTGCTGCTATTGACAACCATATATGTATTGTGTGTTATAAAATACATAATATTCGTTTCTATCGTACAGTTGTTATTACTACAGTGTTATTATTACAAAAAATACGTCCAAAAACATATTCCATTATAAAAGTATTAAATATACATTTATAGTTAAGCTATATTAACGTATACCATACTACATAATTATGGAAAATAATACAACATTCGACGTCGAGTTGCAATCACCGCTTGCTGCGGCCGACCAGGCGATGTTGTCGGTTTCGCCGGTTTTGCCGGTTTCGCTGGTTTCGGTCAAATTACCCGCAAGTGATCAGAACGAAGGAGTAAACAAAGATTTTACTGGTTTTGTAACGAAAAAATATGCATCAATGCCAAACATTGCATTGTCATATTTGGCGTCGATGCAGTCAGCCTCGGTGGGTCCGACAGAACCGGACGTGATAAATGGTGAATTCGTCGGACCACCGATGAAACTGTACAGTTCTATGCCGAACATATACATTCGATTTGATGAAACTGAAGAACCCATATGCTGTGGTGGCAGTTGCGCCAAATACATTCCTGTGCAAGTTTCGACCGAGGTTGACGAAGGACCGACCGAACCGATCTATGCGTACGACAAGTTAGATCCAGAAATAGCCAGCCACCGAGCTGTAACAGGGATCGAAAAAACCACGGTTCAACGTGGTCGCCGTTCCTGGTGGAAACGGACTAGAAAATTCGTTCGTCAATTGTTTTGTTGTGTGCATGGTTTAAAATAAGTATATGATACGGGGTGAATTTTTATCGACTTCAAATCATGTTAATTAGAATAAGTATTGTTTGAAGTGCACCTGTATACCAAGTTTATAATGTTCGATCTGATTATTGCGTGGAAGTTAAATTAAAAACAGTTACTTAATATTATATTATTCTTATAGCTATGCAAATAGTATTGTTTTTCACAAATAAATGTTTTTGTTATTATTATTTAAATGGTTTTTATATTTATTTGATGGATTAATAGTAAATAAGGTGAACACGCATTTCTAATAATATTTACTTTATATATTATTATACAGATAATTTTATTTTTTTGTAAGTGCTGTAATACAATCACGCGATGTCCATTTTGGTGTTGGATATTTTCAAGCTTTTTAAAAAGGTACTTCTATTCTAGTATGCCTTTACACACAATCTAACCGCTCACACGGGGGAGTGAGTCACATAATTACTTTTAAATTATATACATATTTTATATCACATGCCTTTTTATGTTATAGCTATTGATAATTGGTACAAAATATAGTATTAGAATAATATTGTAATTAATGCAATGTGTTGCATAGGTATTTTTCAAAAATAATGCAAAAACCGTAAAACTATTATATATATATAGGTAGGTACAGATCTAGCAGTTTTAGTATAAAATAATTATTTATATATTTATATAATAATCACCTACTATAAAATATTTTTTTTTCATTTATGATATGATTGTACTAAATTTGTCTATTTTTTATAAATAAAATATTTTTATTTTGTGTAGGTACTCCGCAAATGCTTACAAAATACCACATAATATATTATTAAACTTGCAGGAAATCATGTTTCTTATCTATAATACTATTTGAGTGCCTAATACAATATAATAAAAATAATATAATGTATCAGGTACAATCGAATATACCAATACACATAATGTGTAATCTACTTGAGTCATTCACAGTTTTGAAGAATGATCAAAAAACACTTTTTCACTTTTTTTAAAAACAAAATATCTTACATTTACTGAATTATTGAATATACATAATACTTATGTTTACTTATTATTTAGTCGTTGTACCAAGTTGCAATGATTTTTTTACTTTATTTTAGCCCATGGAAAAAACCTTTATCTGTGTTTTATAATTCTACACATTATATGTCTGTAATTTATTATTGTATTAGTGAATTAGTCCCATGGGTTTGTTATATAGTCCTATATGTAATCACATACTTGCTAATTTTATTAATTTATTCAATTCTTTAAAAATTATAGCAGATAGGTATGATATTATTTGGTAATAAATAATTAGTTAATTAATATTAGTTTTATTAAAATAATATTCATTTTTTTTTCGAGTTTCTCAAAATGAACTTACTTCGACAAGTACTTTAAATTTTTATCAAATATTTACACTTCCGTTTTATATATATATGATAATAAATGTATTCTTTTGATGTCCTGTAATTTAAAGCCATGAGCAATGTTGTTGTTTTTTAAAATTATTGTCAATATAAATTTGTATCCTCGGTCAAAAATCTTTATTTAATTCAGTGTCTTTTATAAGCTGTTATTTGTACTACTTATTTTAAAATATTAAAAATGCATTTAAGGTAAATTTATTTTTTTATTAGAATTTTAAATTTAAATCTGGACAAAATTATCTTTACATTTAAATGACGAATGGCTAATTAATTATTTTGTTAAATAATAATACATTTTTACACGATAAAGTAGGTAAAAGATATAATTTGTAACTGTGCTAAAAATCATATAATTAAAGATTACAAAAAATATTTAAACAAAATGATTAGGTAGGAAAAGTTTCTACTAAAAATTAAAAAAATTAAAAAGAAATCTTTATATTCTAAAAAAATCAAACTTCACTTTCGAGAAATTTTGCCTTATTATTTATAGATTTTCCAAATTATTTTCTGAAAAAACTATAACGAGTAGAAAAACTGGTCAAAAGGGCAAAAATAATCAGTAAAACTGGAAAATAAGCAACTTTTTAAAAAAATCGTTGAAAAAAGAAACAAAAAAAAGCACTTTCAAATTTCAGAATATTGAACGTGTTGTAACATGACATACACTTTCATAGCATCCTGTATGTAGCACTTAAAATGTGTAATTAAGTCAATCCATAAAAATAAGCAAATGCTTTATGTCCCGAGCCCTAGCTGGTTATAACTAATAAACAACTTGTCCAAAATTTGATTTTTTATAGATCGAAATATTCTAAATGTTTTGCTGCTTGATAAATTATGATGATGAAAAATAAAAACAAAACATATTATTTTATTAAATATTTTTATTTTGTTATGACTTAAAGTTATGCAAAATAAATATTATTTTAACCGTAAGTGTTTTTTTTTAACATAATAAGTGTTCTGTTTAATTTTCAGTTGGATTAAACTATAAACTACTCGTTGGAATTTTAATTTTTATATATCAAAAAAAAATATTCTACTTTGGAATATGAAAAAAAATATGTTATCAATGAGATCATTATCATTAAAAAAATAAAAACTTTAAAAAATATAAAATTATAAAGATTTAAAATATATATTATTTTTTTAAATGTTTTATTTAGACTGGAAATCAAAAAGTTTTTCAAAAACATTAATAGATTTTGAAATAATGAGTCTTGTTCGGTAAAAAAAAAATCACCCAGCATATGTTTTTGACACTTCTTATTTACTGCATCGATCATTCAGGTGCTGAGTGGCAAGTTTAAAATCTATAATGATAAATGATAATTATTTAAAAATATTCAATATTATATACTTATATATTATCAAACTTTGATAACTATATATAAGTTAAGCTGTCGACTATATTATAAACGCTATTATTATAAATTGTTTTTGCAACAATGTCGTCAATATTGTGAGATTTAAACTGTACAACAATAACAAATGATAAAATATAAAATTATCTTCTTTGAAAATTTTAACTCAATTTAAATATTTTATTATACTTTTACAATCATTTTTCATTAGTCTGTTGTCTTTAAATCAAAATTTCAAATATTATTTCATATTTTATATTTCCAGGTTTATTTTTATTGTTGTTATAAATATATAATAAATTCGTTTAAAACACCGAGAGACGAAGCCTTTTCAGGGATGACGATAAAACGCATCGATGATTCTTTCACTCGAAATTCATATATACATTCAATCACGTATCGTCGAGTTGTGTTTCGATACCAATTATAATTTAGAAATACGTGATTTCGAAACGAGACGTCTGGATTCTGCAAAAACGGTCGGGGGGGGGGGGGGGGTGGTGCACACCACAATTATTATATCGTTTATACCCTATGCCCCGGATAACCCCAAGTAAACGCCATCGGCTTAATTACCGTTATTATCGTTTACTACAGCATCGTTTCTGGACAGATTACTGTGTGGGTGTGTACGTGTATTTTGAGCGAGGGAAGGTTGAACCTCATATCAAATACATTATTATATTATACTGAAACATATAAATTAGTCAAATATTGGTTATTAAAATCGTACCAATAAATAATATCACTGTAGCTTATCAAACAATAATATACTAGGCAGTAAAAACTTTTCTTTAATTAATATCGTTATGATATTATTAATCAAGATGAGCAGAATTTCTGACTTCTATAACAGCTTTCCGTATTCCTGGAACGTTTTTCACTAGAATTGCACGTGTCGTGTACTTATGTTTGCTTATATTAAGTGCGTTGATGCACAATACAATAGTAAGGTACTCGTATACCGTTTTTGCAGTATTTATAGTGCTTGTATGTAAATATTTATTATACAGTTGATCCAATAAAAGTTCACGGTTACACAATCCATTTGAGTATGTTTCCCCCCGAAATGTCTTGGTTGATACCGGACTCCTAACTAACTATAATGACTATAATAAAGTATATATTATTATTAGCCGTATATTAGTACCTATACGTGTAACAGAACATATTTTGATTGGAAAACGCATGTCCTTTTGTTGTCTTAAAGACTGTTAATTTGCGCGTGCCCTTCGAAAAGGCTTCTCCGTCACATTTCATTGTTTTCACCGAGTCATTTGAAATTAATATTAAAATGCATACATGATCCAAGTACATACTTATCTATAGTTATCTGCCGCTGTACCTTTATAATATTACAAAAGACTTAAAACCGAGTAAAATGTAATTCCGAGTAAAACTGTTGCCTTTGTATTAGAAAATATTCGTCTCGATTTCCATCGAACTATGATATTTTAATCTCATTATTATATATTATGTGAGCGTGCGGAATAATACGCGCTACACAATTATTGTCTGCAGTATATAATATCGCGTGGTGTTTATGGTTTCTACGTGGCACGTGTCGCATGTATATTGTAGGTATATTACTGTACATAACATACATTTTAACTGCGGTAAATTCCTAATATTATGATATATACTGCATGCGGTAAAGCGTCAAACCAGCTCCTACTAAAAGTTTTAGTAATATATTTCTACATGAATATATTATTATTATTGGAGTGAAATCGTGGCAAAAGCAATCCTACTGAATAATCGTAATGTATAATAAAATACAATCATCGAATGAAACGGTTTATACCATTTAGTCTAAATACTTGTGGCCTGTATCCGAGTAAATTTATAATAATATATCATTTAATGCAATGTACGTACATATAAATATATTATAATACAATACAGTCAATCAATACTATTAAATATCGTCCGCAATATCTATATGCAGATGTTCCTAATAATTATCATACAAATGATTTCGTGATTACAAACAGCGATATCGGTGTAAAATATTATAATTTATATTATTCTCGTGGATCGTACCTATTCAATTTTTCCGGCGCGCGTATAACGAACGATATTATAGTAAATTACCACTGCCGTTTTAATTTTTCTATATATATGATTGAAACAGTGCGTTTTATTATGTATTATATTATTATTAAATACATTATTTTATCATACAACTACTTACTATATGATGCCTACGTCGGACAGTGGCGTATACAGTGAAGGGAGAGGGGGGGGGGGGTAATGTTTTTTTTTTTTTTTTTTTTTTTTTTTTTTTTTTTTTTATTAATTAGCTTTTAGTATGTAACTATAATAGCTCAACAATTATTAAAGGGGTAATGTTATATTATAATATTATCGTATAGCATTAAATAAAATGTTTAAACTTATTTAAAATTAAAAGGTATATTTTTCGATTGTGTCGCTTACACTCAAATTACCTACATCAGTTACAACGGTATTGGAATTGTTTGCACAATTCACGGTGTTTACCCATTAGCAAACGAATAACATACATAGATAGGTTTCGTTTCATATCCACGACCGAGGATTTTTTGTTATTATTATTACGTTATGTAGAACATAATATGTACTATATACCTATGCACGAAGAGACGAACATTTGGCGTGGCTGATGGTAGTGTACACGAAAAAGTGGTGACAAAATCGAGGTAAATACGAATGAGAAACAGATGTTCTTTTTTTTCTTTCGTTAATTATATATGTACACCGTTTTAGAGGGCCGTATTTACCGCACTTACCGCTGCCGGTGATGGATAAGGTGATAATAGAAGTTGGAGATAGAGATCGTCTTTGCTACTATGTTGAATCGACACTCCTGTGACCGAACACGTGGCCAACTGCAGACGAGTAAAGATAAAATAAGGAATATATAACACGCAGAAGCCAATAAAAAAAGATTGATTTATAACATGTACTATATACGTGTATGACGTATGATAACGATATACATGTATAATAACTAATAAGCATAAAACAGTAAATAAAAGTCAACGGACTCGAACAACAAAGAAAATTTTGTACGCCTAACACAAATTAAAATTGGTCAAAAACTTTAAGATCCCACATGAAATGATATTATATCGATGAAAACATTTTAAAATCACGGTAAGATTCTTTTTATTTGCATTTAAAGTTGGATTTTTGACGAAATCTTTAAACTATTTTTTTAATGAGAAATCCATAAAAAATCTAATTTTCATATCTAAGGTCTGAACATTTAAAACAAGGTTCTTTATATCTAAATAGTTTATACTGGAACCAAAAAACTTAAAAATATATAAATGCAATTATTTTTTATAGATATTTAAAATCAAAATTTAGAAAAAATTACATATCTAAATTTTAAACAATGAATAACGAAGTTATTATACCATGATACTATTCAGTATTCACATTATTTCATAGTAAGATGGTTTTGGCTTAAATTAGTTAATGGTATAATGCAGGGGTGGCCAACATTTTTTGGTCACGATCTACTAAAAATATACTCCACCTTGAGGATCAACTTTCATAGAAAATGTTTTTATTATTGAATAACTATAATTATTAAGAAACATACTTGCATAAAGTGTATATAAACATACAACAAGTATTATAAACTTATTACTCATTATTAAAAATAATATAATAATAAATAATAATTTCTAAAATCTAATTACTTAAGTCTAATAATTAACATGTGCTAATATTTAATAGTAATATGGACTGACAGACCATCTCCACTTATAACTTCTTGTACATATATAATTTCTGAGCCTTACAATTTTTCAACATTTTTACGAATTATATCAATATAAGAACTTAAATTGCTTATTATTTTTAATTGTTTTAAATAAGTATAAGTACGAGTACAACATACAATTAAGAATCTTGTTATACATTTTCAAATTTTTCTTATTAGTATAAATATGTTCTATCAGCACAAAAAACATTCAAAAATGTAAAGTACCTTAAATAGTCAAAAATTAATCTAAATATTTTTTATATTCCATTGTATAATATATTAAATTATGATATATAAGTAATGGTGGAATGTTTCAAGTTAATGTTTTAAGTTTCATGAATAAAAACAACATTTTCGTTAAAAAATCTTATAAGGATATTATACGTCTCGTCGATAAAAATGCAGGGGCCTCCAAAACGAGAGTTTTCATGTTGTTATTCTTAAAATTATGATAACATGAAGTTTTATGATGCTCGCGTGTATTTGCCCCAAAGCAACTTGCGTAAACACTCATTCTCAACAGCTACCAAATGATGGGAATAATAATAAAAGCAATAATGTTAAAATCATATTTTCAGTTGAATAACACTATAAGTAATTTGATTATCATTATAAACTGATTATTATGGACCACGAATCCGTATCTCAATATATCGAGGGAGATACAGAAAATAATGACATATTATTATCACATTGCATTGTGTACAATAAAATTAACCCAACAACGGTTATTAAAAATAAATATGGCATATATACATCAATAAATAATAATAATAATGAAAAAAAAAGGAGTCATTATATGTGTCTTTGGTATTTGTGGATTTCGAGTGTACTTTGACATTAAGACCATTAAGTATATAATAGGACACAGTAGTTGTTGAATTAAATTTGAATTCAGTGATAAATCATTGCAACGAAATATGTGTGCTAGCATTTATTTCGTGGTTTAATAGCTTAATATTAGTTAACATATTTAGAACATTTCATTGCTAATACACTTCTAAATAATGGACAGAACTTCAGTGATCGATATGTGTTTAGAGGTTTATAATAATACACGTATAATAGTGAAAAGTTTCAATTACATCAAAATAACTAAAATAGTTAGGTTAACTTATTTTCAGGAGAAAAACCACTGTAGCTTTGTATGTAACATATTATGTACGCAGTACCCACTTTTTAGCCCCTGCACGTAGTCTATATAATATTAAATATACAATAAAGTAATTTAAAAACAAATATATGTAGAAGTATAATTTTATTTTTCTAAAATAATGTTACAGTTTACGTACGTAATATTTTTTCACCGTTGTTTTGATTCAAGCTGTGCTTTCCAATGAGTTAGACAAAATATTTTTTAACAATTTTGTATGAATATTGTTTGCATAGTAGTATAGTTACTGTGCATAGAATACGTGTTTTTTAAGAGCTTAAGTGGGCCATCTAGGTTATCTAGTTGCATTGGATTTAAAAGTTATAAATTGCTTTGACATTTTCAAAAAAAAAAATGACAGCTTTGTTGATACTCTTTACAGCGTCACACAACACTAAATTTAAATTATGCACACAAATGTGTGTACATGGTACATTAGATATTCTGTTGGTGAAATTATTTTTTATATACCATTATATATAGATACCGCTATGAGAGATACGCCACTATACCCCTGACTACGGTAGTTTTGAATATCAAGATTAAGGGATTGTAGAATGTTATAAATTAAATTTTGATGATCTGCAGTTTCATGTTTATACATAAAAATAGTTCATCGAATCTAATACTATAAAAGCGTTATCTATAAATTATAATAATATAGCTTTATTATAGTATAACTATAAAAATAAATATTGTATTCAAATATTCAATAGCCTTTATAAAACATTGAAATTCAATTAATAATAAAATATTCTTTATGATTTTATTAAAAACTATATTAATTTTAACAATTTTAATTAATGTGTATATTATGCTATTATTTTTAAAATATTTTGAATTTTTAAAATTAAAACCATATGTTTAACAAATTAAAATTTTAAAATTTTTTTATAATATAGATACTTATATTTTTAATTAAAATATTTATAGATTTAAATAAATATTACTCATTTTTTCCAAAATATACCTAATCCTTATAATATATATTATATTTATATAAATACACTTTATATTGAGACTGTAATATAAAACCTCTATATACTAGTATTCCTTTTTTTTTTATTATATATAATCTATTTTTTAGTAATTTCTTTCTTTTTCTCCTGAAATCAATCCCTCTCCCAAAGGCTATTTTGTCGTATGCGCTCTATCGGCAACATTTGAACTATAGAATACGCTCTACCGTTTGATTGCGCTCCATCGTATTTTACCACTTTACAACTATATTGAGATTTTAAAGATAATATAATAGGTATACTCGAAATAAGTGAATGATGTAAAAATGCTTTTGATGCCCAACAAAATGTATATTATTAACGTCATCCGTCGTCGTCTCGTTTTTCATTATTCATTATTTTTGTTTCATTTATCATTAATAATAAAATTATAAATATAAAAATAATTTGGAAAAAAATTATTGTACTTAAGACTTAACTATATAAAATATTATAAAAAATAAAAATAAAATAAATAAATATTAACATACTTGTGCGGTGTTCCTTAGAAATGCATCAAATGATAGCTAGACCACAATCTGCGGTAGAGCACATACAACAACATAGCTTTTTCCAAGTACCAACCCACAATACATCTTAAAGACATAACCATCACTTACATAGAATGCTTTGTCATTTAAATATGTATTTTTCATTTTGATTTTAGTATGCAATAAATGTGTTAGTTATAACTTTATAAGTTTGCTGAACAATAATAGTATATTATACTATTTAATTTAAATCGAACCGTCGTCTGTCTTTTTATTTTATGTCACTGTGCAGTATACGTGTCTATTACAATTTACTTGGAATCTTAAACTTAAGCTGTAAACCTAAAATTACCTATTGGCGTTTAAAAATAGAATAATAATAATATAATAACATAATCTTATTTGTACGTGAGAACATAACACAATGATCTACATGAAGGAGGAGACCACTAACGCCAAGTGACCCATTTTACAAGAGAACTGTCTTTGCTGCCCCTAAAGTGTATTGGCACTGAGTACTTACACTATAACCTGAAATTTCATAGAATATTATATAAAAACTGCAAGGTACCTAAGTAAAATGTAATAAGTTTTTATTAATTATTAGTTTATTATCTCAAACTCGCTAGTCACTGATTTTACGCATTCGACCGGGGTGGTTTCACCCACCGATTTTGGTTGAGGTACATGTCTCAAAACAGCATTTACCACGTCACTATATTAAATATAGGTAGTCTGGTTTAGTGTGCTAGAGTGGTTGAGCTCTCGCTTATGTACCTGCAGAGATATATTATAATATATATATATATATATATATACACGTTCGACACGCGTGGTTAGTGCTCTGATTACGTTTTCTCACGTTTCGCGTAAAACAAATATTGGTTTTCAAAAGACGCCCAACAATATACCAACCAGTGTAAGTACTTAATCGTACGATACACGGACGCGAGAGTACGAATTTGGGTAAAGTGATAATATCGAATCACAAACACACACGGTTCGGATAAAATAAATTTTTAATTTGTAATAATGCAGTAATATAGCCATATAGGTACGTGTCATATAATTAAATAATGTAAAAACAATGTGATAATATAATATTATTATTAAGTATTAAAAAAACATGACGATGACAGTTTAAAGAAAACAGTTAATCGCGACTCCCCATACGGCCAGAGGCATTTATTATAACGGTTTTTGTGTATAATGAATAGGTACCAATATATATAATTTACTATACACACTTTTATTCACTTACACACTATAACCACACGCACGTACGCATAATATATATATATATAATGTATCGATTGGTCTTGGAGAACTTGCGCGGGCTGCTAGCCGACAGTCAAACCACGAGCTTGCAGCTTGCAGCTTGCAGATTGCTATGGTATGAGCTCGTTTTCCTCCAATTACGCACAAAATATACAAACTTTTTTGAAAATATTTTAATTTAAAAAAAAAAATGTTCCAAAAAATACTATATTTTTTACTTATTTTTATCCATATTTTTATTTTTTTTAACGACAACATACCTTTTTAATTTTATATTTCAAAGCAGAATGTTTTGGAGTATTTCAATATATAAATATCGAATTAATTTTAAACGAGTAATTTATGAGGTTATCAAACCTTTAACTAAAATTATGCTTATATATATGAACGGAGTGGAGTACAGGAGCACAGCGGTATTATAGAATTACCACAAAAATGTCGTTACATACGCTCATCTAAACTTTAAATATTTATGACTAATTACTAAAATACGCAAATATTCCAAAGTTTGATTTGTATGCATAGATCGAGATACTCTTAGTAATATTCTGTTTCGTGATAGAAAATAGTAAAAATGTTATTTTTTCCGACAGCGCTGTTTCGTATCGACATAGAATATATTTAGTAAAATAAATAGGGTAAAGAAAGAGGCATGTTCGTGATATATTTAATTTCGTGATATATCTTTTAGCGTTTATAACGAACATCTAAATAGCGTCAAATTACACTAAAGTTATCATCTAGATATGATTTGACGCCATTTAGATGTTTACCAATGAATAGGGGATGTTCATTATAAACAATATTATATAAACGCTAAAAATAATATCACGAAATTAAATTTATCACGAACATACCTTTATCTTTACCCCGTAAACGTATATATAAATATATATACGAAAAATAAAACGTTATTGTTTTCTGTAATTACGATGAGTGCCTTACGTTAAATGGATCACCCCGTATTGACGGTTATAACAAGCGCTCGCCTCCCGTCTCCGCCGTTCGCGCCCTCTCGTTCGCGTCGTCTCCGCCGCCGTTCACACCTTGCCCGTCCCGTCGTTTCCGACGTTTGCGCCGTTCACCAACACCCCCTCCCTCCCCCCCCCCCACCGCGACGACCGCGGACGACGCGCACCGCCGCGCCGCAATACCACTTGCGACTACACGCCGTCGCTTTCTCTTTCGCGCGATCCCTGTGTACGCCGTTCTCCCAGAATTACTGCCGACGTCACCGTCGTCGCGTCGTCGCTACTCTCTCCGAGACCGCAGTCGTACGCGGTATCGCGCGTGCGCGTCCGATTATTATTACTATTATTATTGTTATTTATTATTATTATTATTACTATTACTATTACTGTCCGTGCTCTGTTATTAATAGCATACCGCCGTATGCAAAGGCGCGGGCACGACGTCTTTTAATCGGTCTGACGCGCGCCACGTCGTAAACGCTCGCGCCGCAGCCGCCGCCGCGCTCGGCTGTACGTAATTATTATACATGTGTATATATACGGTGAGTAAACTTTAACGGTAAACATTTTCACGCACCAGCAGTGTACACACATCGGCCGTGGCGGACGCGACGTTTCACTATTCCGTCGGGACGACAAAATCCTATAATATAGTGAGTTTGAATATTAATCTCCTAACCGCCGTTTGTATATAATATTATTGTATAGGTACGAATGAATTATAATAATATTATTATATAGGTACTTTGAGGTATACGCGTAGCACACTGTCTTGCCGTTATAATATTATTATTTATTTTTAGTCTATTCAATTCGTCGATAAACGTTGTATTTAACGACACTGCCATAGGTTTTCTAAATTAATACGCGTGTGTCGTAATATTTTGCTTCGCTTCACCGACAAATCATTTCAAATCGTCTAATATAAACTATATAAACGATTGTCGTCGCACGTAGTATTGTTCGTCTTAATGAATATTCAAAATACAATACCGCTGTTTGTTTGAATTAAATCCGCTTAAATGTTTAATACAACGACAAATCTATTCAATGGGGAGTATGGTATATGTATATTGTATATACAAATAAATACAAAACGTTATTTTTATACGTTTCCTTTTTTTATTTTTTTTAATCATACTACCTAAACTTATTCATGCCTACTTTTTGGTTCATTTATTATTCTGTCTGTCAATATAAAACTATATTGTATACATATATAAAAAGTAAAATATCATTCATCGAAATTTTAAATTATGTACGATATAAAATACAGATAAGCAGTAGGTACAATAATTTATTTATTTAACAAACATTTTTTGTGACAGAACATAATAATAATCCTTTCTTCAGAATAGTTTATTTTTCTAATTTTTCTAACCTAATTCTCAAAAAAAAAAAAAAAAAAATACTGTTACTTTTAATTAGACATTTTTGTTTGAGGGACTATATTTCATATACCATATTATATAATATATTTTTATTTGTTACTCATATATTGTATTATATAAAGTACAAAAAATATCAGTATAATACGATGAAATATCTCAAGTTTATAGTCAACTAATAGTCATAACAAAAGTAAAAGAAGGATTTCAAGAATTTAAATCCCCTAAATCTCTTTGTCAAACTAATAATAATTACTTATAAATAACTAAATATAATAGGATAACATAATAATATATTATACCGCTATATTATATCATAATACTATATATAATAGAATATATTTCGATTGGTATTAAAATGTATTATTCATATAGTTTATAAATAAATATTAAAAACATATTACTTTATATATTATGTAACTTAAAACATTATACAAATATTATATACCAATATTACTATTTAACCCGGATTAATATTATAAATACACATTATACGCACGGGGTAAATATTTACCCCGAAAAATAATTATCTTTTATAATAATTTTATCTTCAGCCTTTTTTTCTTTTGAAGAATCAAATAATGTTATTTAATTTAATTAAATTTTAATCAATTAATTATTTAATTAAAGTATATATTATTATATTTTTGTAGAGAAATATCCTGATATTTGTACGTATATCGTAATCGTTTTAAATATAATTAACTATTGAATTATTAATTATATTTTGAATAAAATATAACAGAACACTAAATTTATTAGTATTATGTGCATAATTATTATCTTGTTTCTCAACTTTTACACCGAGGGATTCCACATCATACAATGTGATTCAATAATTTCTAAATACTTGTGTTTGTGATCTTTATGCCGATTTATACAACAAAAGGTAGAAAAATAACATGTGACTAAAAACATTATATGTTTAAATATATTATTCGAAGCTAATTATGCGGAAAAACATCCACATAAACTATTTCCTATGAAGCTATAAGCAATATTAATATGTCTAGGATACGATACTGTATAAGCTACTATGATAGGTTAAATATATTTATGATATATCTAAAAATGTTATTAACTATTTATAGTATATTACAAAAAAATAATGATGTGTAATACTATAGTCTATAATAAATAATTAATACTTATTGCTTAAAAAGGCACAGAATAAAAATTAAACATCACAAAAATATTGATTTATTATGAAATTTAAAATATTTGCATTATTAACATTTTTATAAAAAAAAATTAATACTAAAGATGATTTAGATACGTAGTTATAAATAGTGAATATTTAATTAATGTAGTTTTTTACTTGTATTAAAATTTAAAATTCTTACAATAATAATAATTTAAAAAATTAATTTTGTAAAAAAAATGAAAAACATTTTTATTAGTAATGTTATAGGATTTTGTAAAATATAGTTTGTTCTAAAAATTAAAAAAAAAACTTTTTATACATTTTCTTAAAAACGATACTAATTTACTAGTTAGCATAAGTTATTTCAATAAGTATTAGTATTTTTAAAAATATTGTCATACATAATATTTTCAATAATTACAAAATTAAAACCTTAAAAATGTAATATTTTATACTATTTTTATCATCATTATTGTTTAAGTTTTTATTTTTATTTCATATTAAGAAACAAAATAGTTGTCTGAGTATTATTCAATATATAAAAATACAATTTCAGACGAATAATTAATTTGTAATAAATGTTAAGAATTTAAAGCTAAGATAATTTGAGAAGAGTGACAACTCACAGGGATAAATCGCAAAATGTTATAGTTACCTACTTACTTAATTAAAACTACCTACTTAACTATTCGTAATATTAATTAGCTATACTAAATTCATTTTTATAACAAAATAGATTTTGTTAAGAATGAATGGACTATAAATTTTACTTTTTGGAAGTCTTTTAAATTTATAAAATGTCTTCTCGTGGTATACATATTTCAATTCTTCGGTCTTTATAACATGGTTGATTTTGAATATTAATTTTTAAATATTACCTAATACCTAACAAAACTATTAATATGAAAGGTTGTCATGTTTTTCTATGTTATCCTTAATGGAAATTGAAAAAACACGATAATCTACATCATTATATACAATTAAAACAATAATAGACTATCATCTATTACCTATTAGTTAAATTAGTTGATTTCGCAGAACCTAAAATGCAGTAGGAATTAATGTTTTATATATTTTTTATCGAAATACTGGAGATCAGTGATCATTAAATTACAAAGTTATGAATATAATTACTACAGCGCGGTATCTAAATAATCTATATACTATCAAACCGTGCAAACTGTGCAAACCTATTTATGAATAAGTAATATAACAGGTTTAATGATGGAGCAACAATATCCCGTTACTACAACATCTACAACAATGGATGAAACACTGTTCGAATATAAAGGTGGATTAGCAGATGATTTGAAGTTTCTCGCGGCTATCCCAGAAGTGTGCGACGTTACATTTTTAGTCGGTGAAACACGGGAACCGGTGTGTGCAGTTAAAGCAATACTCGCGGCTAGAAGCCGGTAAGTAGTTTACAATGAATCGATAATTAATTGATTTAATATAACAATAATAAAATATAATTAGTTTATTATATTTGTATATTGTATACCATAAAATTATTATTATATTATTATTCATGAATAAATACATAGTTTATTTGATAAATTAACAGTTAAATTATAAAATTATAATAATACGTTTATAAAATATTATCTTAAGTATTGAATTAATTTCATTATCAACATTTCATTGAGAAGGTTGGTATATTATACTGTTGGAAAATTTATTCAATAAACGTAAATTACGTTTTTCTCGTATAGGATCGTGTAATCACTGTATTGCATTCGAAATGTAGAATTTTCCATTTCCTCAAATGAACACATAATGCTTAATTCATGAATTGGTCTAAAATATGTCCATTTCATAAAATGTACTTAAATAAATTCTGAATAATTCATGATTTATGAAATTGCTTATATTTTAGAATTATACTCATATACAACAGTATAAATTATCCTGTTCAGGTATATTAATGTACTAGAACTCCATTACGTCGTACACATACTTGCTTAGACCATATTTTTATTAAATATAATACTTATGTAACCGGTAAAACCGAAACAGGAGTATTATCAACTAATCGTACAGATTATTTTTCTATAGTGGTAGCTATAGACATTTAGAATAAAATTGATCCAATGAACAATCTGTATGATTTATATTTATAATTGTAATACAAGTTAAATGAAATTATAAGTGATACAAATTTAGATTGAAGTGTATAGAACGAAATATGTAAATAAATGAAATAAATGTCACGGTAATAGTAGCAGTCAATTTATTTTGAGGGTGTGGCTGATTTTTTACAAACACTATTTAATTATAACAAACTGTATTTATAAACATAATATTAACAATAATTTTATTAAATTATTAAATCTATTTTTTTCTTTTTTTTCTAATTTTACCGGCAGTACTTCGTTTGAAGTTATATTAATAACCCCACGATGAACAGCTTAAGAAACCAAGCCATTGAGATTACTCTAGAATAATAAAATGATGCAATATTTACATAATATTTAATATATCAACATATAAGCACTAAATTGACATTTCAAACATACTTATAATTTACCGTGACAGTAATCTTATTGATAAAGTACACAAAGCTATATAAATAGTATGTCAACAACAACTACAATTGTAAACTCTAAAAAAAATTGATGACTAATGGATTTCTTTGCTCATTACGCTAAAAACTGGAATTCTCTATAAAAGTTAATAAGCGCCCAGCAAATAACCAAAAGCTACACTCATCCTACATAAGACACAAAAAATCACAAAGATTTAAAGAACGGCAAAGAATAATATTCAACAAAAATAAAATAAATAAAAATTTCTACAAAAACAAAACTGTTTTATGTACTTTAAAATCAATGTGAAAATCAATAAGTAATTTTAATAAAATATGGAGTAATAGATAAAACAAAATAGATTGGGTACCAATGTAATTAAAACTGTATTATTATGGAGAAGCTCAGGATTTGATGTAATTACAAAAGATTATGTTATAATCTATTGTAAATGTTATACCTTAGTACCTCACAATAATATAAATGTTATTTCAAAGTAGCATAGCACTATCGCTACAAATTAGTTAACGGTGTTAGGATTATAATAATATTTAATAAATACAAAATAACTTTAATAACTTAAAATATTAAAAAAAAAAAATAACAAAACAACTATACTTACTTGAATTTATACTGTAGTTTTAATTCTGTATAAATTCTTATGATATAATATAAATATATAATATGATTTGTCTTTTATTAACTATTTTTACTATTTTTAATATTGTAATTGGTTTGTTTTTCATTTTTGTAACCCGGCGTAATGTATAGGCAATAAAGGTACATTATTGTCTCATATCTAATATAACGATAACGACATAACGTTTGTTAAATAATAAAATATTTATTTTAATTTTAAATTATCTTTAACAAAATATTCAAATGCTAATAAATTTGACAGGCTATTCAATAAAACTTCAAACATTTAATCTACTTACTCATAAATCGATACAATCTTTGACTAGTAAACTAAAATTGTCTAATGCGACAAGGAACCTTATTATACTTTGATAAACTACTATCTTAGTTTCATATATATTTTGAAGTTTAACTTTGTGTAACTAAATGTGTTGTCGTCTATTAATAAGACAAATTATTATCACCAAAATACTGAAAGGAGTATATTTTCATCTTATATTATATCAATCCAAATATTAATTAAAATCAATAATTTACGTGTTTAACTTACATATTTTGTTTAATATCAATATTGGTGAAACGGCATAAGATATTTGTTGGCTTTTACCTTTTCAGCGTTAATAATTTTAAATAAACAATACGTGATAATTTTTTTAAGACGTGATACTTTCTGATCCGAGACACTTAGTCTTTGCTACTTCAGTTTATTTATCAATGATTGACTTATAAGATTATACACATACAGGATTCATTTCCGGATCATCTTGAATGGATAGGTTTCGCAATTTCCTGGAAAACTTTTGGAATATTTCAAAAAAGATATTTTTAAAATATCACCTAAATCGAATTTCCAATCTATATGGAAACACTATAACATGAAACTTTTGAAAACATATTTTACTTCTAAAAAAGTTTTTACGCTGACAATGACAAAATTAAATTAAAACTAATTTGTATTTTGTTATTTATCTTTTGTAGATTAAACTATGTTATACGTTGTAATAAATATTTTTAAATCATTTTAAGTTTAACTTATTTAAAAGTAATAGCTTTTCAAATTGTAATTTGTTAAACATTATCTATAAAGGTAATATCACAAAAATCAAATAATAATAATAATACTTTTATTAAAATAAATATTCATTTGTCAGGTATTATTATACGAATTTTTGGTTGTCCTTTTGTTATTTAATAGTGTTAGTAAGTAATCAAGTAACTGTAAAAGAACGTTCAACATATTTTTAACAATTAATTAAGATGAGTCAGATAAAAAAATAATGTTATTTCGATATTCTATTGAAGTATATTTGTTTATTAACGTTGTATCATAAATAGCTATATTAATTTTCTGAAATGTTGAGGTAAATGACAAATTATTTCGAGAATAATTAATATAATATTCGATAACTTTAACTTTACTTGTCATGATTAAAGTAACATTTACACATTTTATATGTACATATTATGTATACTTTGTTCATAATAAACCATAATTATTCATGGTTTTTAAAATTTTTTATTACTATGTGCATGAGAAAAAAATACAATACACACTCAATCAACAAATTAAAAACTGAGGACTAATGAAAAACACTATACTGTTTGCTATAAATTATTTTATTATTTTATACATTATTTTTAACGGTTTTAATAGTATTTTGTTATGTTTATAGAGTGTTTTATAAAATGTTATATGACACGAATGGTAAACAACTACAACACCAACAACACTCAATTGGAGGTAGTTCATCGAAACGCAGTGGAGGCTTAATAAAGCAATTATCTGGTGCCGCAAGTGGAAGTCAAAACTCTCAACAACAAAATAGGTTGAGGATGTTGTTAAAACGTAGTTCAGAACCATTGATTCAACACAACCATCAACAACAGTATCAATCACGGGTAAGTGTATTCTACTATTTTTCACGATATATTCTCGTTATGTTTAGTTAATATTTAGAAAAACAGATGTTATTGATGTTAACCTCCGGTTATTTTTGTTGGTGACAGTAATGAATTGATTTATAGTTTCATCTTTGGGGAGCTAAAGAATTTTCAATAATATGGAATGGATGTTTACATATATTATAAATACGTCCATGGCAAATGTTCAGTTATAAAAACCTATTACTTGATTCACTGAATAAAGAACATTAAGATTAACATAAATATAGATGATAGGGGTTTAAACTTTAAAGAAACGATTAATTATAGTTGTTAAGGTTTATCTTTTTTATCTTTATGCGTTAATTTATTATTTAACGTCTAATGGTAATAGTAATAAAATAATACAGTCGTTTGTACATTATTTAACAAACCTTACTTCTAAACGATCATTATTTTTTATATACACACTTTTTTGAGATATTTAATAAAGTATTAAACTACGTAATATAACAAATTGAGAACTTCTCGTAGAATAACTAAGACTATGTAAGTAAATATTTAATAATGGTTTGATGTATGTACACATTATTCATTTTATCCTACATAATGGAAATAACATACATACAATAGGGACCACTCTACCACTGTCACATAGTTCTTGATTTTCCAACTACAATACAGTATTCGAAACAAATGACCATTTTAGTAATAATAATGTATACAATCATTACTGTGAATTATTAAATATAAGCAATATTTTGTTTAGTACATATTGTTGTTATAAAATTTTAAACGAGTTACCGCCGCTAAATGTTGACATCATAATGACGGGTCGAATGTATAGCTGACAGTTGTATAGACATTTATGGTATATATTATTGATTCGTATGTTTTGTGTGGCTGTTGATGTATAAACCAAACTATAGCAACAGCAAAAATCACCACCGAATAGGAACAGCATTAAGAACAATAGCAAAATGGCGGCTGCCGGATCCAACGCCTCGACATCTTGGTCGAAGTATAAAAGAGGAAGTGCCGTCGGAACTGCAGCGGCAGCGATAAGTAATGTCGGGAGTGTAACATCACCAACAATAATAGTAATCGAAGAATTCGATGCCGACGTGTTCCGGCAGTTGGTAGAATATGTACACACTGGTTGTGTTACATTACAACCACGGACGTTACTAGGTAGGTCCATATAAATAATAGATAATATTAGACATCTTAGTATGAATATAATATATTTATTTATATTTTATACGTTATGCAACGCTTTAGTCGGAAAAAAATATCATTACTATGCAAAAATGTGTTAACAACTGTTTGGGTTCCTGAATTATACATTTCTAAGACTCGTCAATGTAATTTGGAACATTTTGTGGGATAGAGTCATTCTAAATAACTTTTAATTTTTTTCAATTCGCTTATAAAACTAATGAACCATGTTGAAAGTTTTAATATCGTTTAAAAATGTATTTGTATAGTATTATTGCCCTATTAACGAATAACGTATCCACCATACAATTATATTATTGGCTTGTATACTTCTTTATTTATTAATGAGCAATAAAAATTAATACTTTTCTGAAACTTTTTAAGTCCCAATTTAAAATTAATATTAATCAAATCGTAGTATAATTAATTATTAATAGTGTCAAGTTGAAACGCGCACAGTGTACCGAGGGCCGAGAGGAAAGTACAAGAGTTCGTTATATCCACGTGTACGCGTCATCATTGATTTTATAAAATCAATGTCATAACTTACTAACACAATATTGCATTGACGCTTTATGTGGACCTAAACTAATGACATAATTTAAACTATATGATACTAATAAAGCGTTTGTTCTTAATAGTTAATGTCATTACACTTTGACGTAGAAATATTAGAATAAATTCGGGAACGGTATCGATATACCGAACTACCGATATACCGTAGTCGTCGACTGCCACGATATAGTTCCAATTCTATAGCCAAATGTACCTATACTATTATATGTACACGAATATTATTTGAGAGAACTTTGAAACGATTGCACAATATTAATTATATTATTACATTAATTTATTTACTGTATTCTTTTCGAAGGGATAGTTGTATATCTCCCTTTTTTTTTGTTCGTAGTAAATTAATTTCGTGTTAAATATGTGTTATTTAAGTCGGTACACCCTAATTATTCAATGTATCGTCGTATCCACTGCAATAGTGTTGTTTTATCAGGCGTGTTGAATGCGGCCGACTGTTACGGACTGGACGAGCTGCGGGCCGCCTGTACGGGTTTCGCCGACACGGGCGGCGGCATCACCGTGGACACAGCTTGTGCGCTATTGGCGTCTGCCGAACGTTACATCCACTACAAGTGCACTAAATCGCTGGTGCAAAAAGTACGTGGGGGACGGGTGAGGGGTGAGAGGCTAAACCACTGTTGGCGATTTCGTGTATACTTCCACAATATTATTATTATTAACGATTTGTTATTGTTGTTGTTATTATATTTCCGAAAAGAGTTGACATAGTTCATACAAATCCCTTTGTACCCGTCAACGGTACCTGGTGTTCAATGATAACCCAATATTATTATAAGGTTGAAAGATTTTAAAATTTAAATCATGGGACTAAAAATATGTCAAGGCTTCTATAAACGTATTTTTTCCGACTCATACATATCATAAATATTTTTCTTTGACAAGAGTACTTAGAGTTTCATATACCTAAATTTTACCTTTAACTGAATATTATTGTTTCAACAAGGAGTTAATTTTAACATATTATGTTCCTGATAATAAATAATAATTAATTACAAATTATTAAACTAAAACCAATAGATTAATCTTCATTATTTTTTTTTATTTCAAAGCAAAACAAAAAAGATATATACAAGATGATTCACCAAACATTATGCTTGCAACCATTTTTTTTTTTTTTTTTGTTAAATAGGTAATGAATTTATTCAAATTATGATTTTTGGAATTTTTAATTAATCTTTTGTAAATGATTGAGAGTTTTTGTATTACCTACTTAAGTAGTCCTGTAGAGATTATTTTTTTTCAAATGAAACCCTTTTTTTATTATGAATTATTTAATGGTTAATTTTTTTTTAAATACTAATGTAAGTACATTAATTGTATAAAATGAACAAAATAGTCGTTAAAAATGATTTTATAAAAATGTAATAGATGTAATATTGGATCTAGTATATGTATTATACTTATATTTTGATTATTTATTCAAATTATAAATGTATAACAGATCAGATGATAACGAATTAATACAATTTTCAAATCATCATAGTTGCCGTATATCCTCCAAACTCGTAATATTTAGATTTTTAAGTATATTTAAGAATTCCAAAAATCAGATTTAAAACAACTGTAATACCTATGTATCATTGACAAATAAAAGCAGGTTTCATGCTTTGTGTATCACCTGTAGATATGATATTGAGCGTAACTTTAAAAAACAAAAAAAAAAACGGGTATTCCAGTTTTTATGGAGTGGTTGAATGTCTCTCAACCATAATTCAATCTATATACAATATCGGCACAATAAACGATTCGCCAATATAGCAGATAATAAAAATACCTTTTACAATAATAACCAAAAATATGCACGCTTATTGCCGATGGTGATTTACTCTCCGGATGTGTTTCACATACATTAATACGCTTATATGACATAATATAATATAATATTATATATTATTTTATAATACGACGACAATACACATAACCTCCACCCGCCCTACCCACCTGTTATTCATGTAGTATATATACGTACCGGTACGGATGGTGCCTAAACACCCTGTGTGCGCGTGTAAAATGTTCGTTTGATATTGTGAAACGTAATTATTATCATCATCATCATCATCATCATCATCATCATCATCATCATCGTCATCATCATTCATAATCATCATCATCTACTTTTGTTACCCATGTACATTACAATATTAAATTGTTGGTTTAATCGAGAGCGCGCTCGCGTATATGTGTGCGAGCGGGCGCGCCGGTTTTATATTTTTGACGTTATATACATTACGTTGTTTTCTGTTTTTCTGTACCTCCCTTTAGTTGTGTTCTTGCGTGTGCTGTACGTGTATCTGTGTGTGTTTAAGTGCGAGCATTGCCGCGATGCGTGTGATGTTTTTTTAGTTGTTTTATAATTAATATTTTGTTTTATTTTGTGTATGTATTGTAACCCATATTAGTTGTCGGATTGGTTATTTTCACTCCCAAGCAGGTAGCTTAAATAATAATTTTTAAGTGGTACGCGTCATAGATCATCGCACACAACATAAATATAATAATAATAATAATAATAATCATTATCGACTATTAAATACACAGCAGTATATAATATAATATATTATGTTACCGTCAAAGATACATGAATATTATATAATTGTGTATGTGTGATTTGTGTGAACGCGTATATGAAAATCTGACTAGTCATTTTCTCGACGACGTTGTTTTATATTTTGTTGGTTTATTTATTTTTTGTTTGTTTACATTCAGTCTTTAGTGGTGAAAACTAGGGGTTAGCAATGTTTCAATCGATTTCGAAGTACCTACAGAGAATAATATACTGATTAATTCAACGAAATACCGATTTATAAATTAAAAAATATATATATATACGTATATACGTAAGTGTTTATACAGTGTTTGTACAATGCACAGTGATTTACACAATAAAACACATCGTTTTATTTACATTTACTATCATTATACATTTAAACTTATAAGTTATGCATGTATATAAAAACATTTGAATACATAATTGCTGTAGGTTTTAAAAAAATTATTTAAATGTATGATGTATACACAATTCCTGTATAATTTAAAAGTTAAAACTATAAATATAAAAAAAATAAAATATACTTCATAAATATTTTTCTGCATAAAATATTTCCAAAATAATAAAAATAATTCTTTTTAAATTTAAATATAATATACAAAAGTGTTTACATAAAATTATTATTTATCACTTTAAAAACGTCTTGTTATTCATACATAAATTGTTTAGTAATAACCTGTAAGGGAAGGATAGTATAATATATTCTCAGTTTTTAGGCAGTAGTCTCTAACAAAAGAAAACTTTATTACTTTATCAACACTTTAAAGGGACGTAAAAAAGATAATATAATTTAACGGTAAAACTTGCGACCTTGGAGAGTTTCACTTGGGTGTCATAAACTATTACTTATATTATATAGTATACACACCCGAGTTAAAATTAAATTAAACTGAACATGCCGACTGCCAAAACTATAATATTAAAATTATATTTTCATAATATAAAAGTTTATAATTGCAAACTAATGCAAAATCAAATCTGACTTTAAGAGTAGAAATCATTATCAGTCCAGTAGAATTATACATATTATTTGCGTATTGGTTTTAAATTTAAAAAATGAAAACGCTGGCATTGACAGAACTCAGATTTTATATTCTCTTAATATATATATATAAATATAATAAATCAGACGCATAAACACATTTATAAATTGAATTCGCATAAATTAATAAAGTAAACATTTTAACACTTAAAAAATAAATATTTATATCATGGAAATCATAAATTAATATATTTTTTATGGAATATTTATAGAGCAAATTGGCTACTAAAACCTGGTGCTAGGAAATTATCTCACTTTGTTCACATTTTTAGAAATATGGTGTCTTAATGTATTATTACTTATTTATTTAGTCATTAACATAAATTGATAAATATTTAATTACAAAATAACAATAAGTACTCAATAACCCAATTCAAAAATGAAAAAACTGTAATTGTTTCATTATTTTTCATTTACTTTTCTTTACACTCGGTACTCGGACAAAAATATCATGAAAATCGAATTGTTAATTTTATCAACATTATACATATTATCTCAGTCTATAGAAATCACGTATTCATAAATTAAAATAAAATCTGAGTTCTCCTTCTAGTTCTTCTCATTATGCTATATTTATGAAACTAGTATTGGTTTGTTCAGTATTTAATTATTTGTATAGATGAGTAATAAGAAATATTCATACTTTTTAACCTCGAAAACATAAATTTTGTATTAGGTATAACAAATATCAATATGATATGTTATAAATAAAGTAATGTCAACGCTAAAAAGCATAAATAATATTTTAGTATAGTGAATTGGAGTATAACTGTATATATTTTGGTCATTAATTTATATAAATATGGAATGTAACGAGTATCGTTTTTACGAAAATAAACACTTTTTATTTTTAATAAAAGCTAATAGGTATATTGTGTTGATGGATTTTTGTACGTTGTTTTGGTGTTGATTTGCAGAAATGTTTTGGACGTTTTTATTTTATACTGAAATGCTGTAAATAAATAATATTAATCATTAATTAAACACATTAACCTTGCAAGTTGCGTATTTGTGAAATAATTAAAATAAAATAAATTTGAACGAAATTATGAGATTGACTAAAAATCCTAAAGGTGCTCGAGTTCGTAGATGTGAACGGCGGACGCGTACTCACACTTGGATCGTTCACATTATTGCCGCAACACGTGGTCCGACTTATACTGTCACGGGACGAGTTACGAGCTGATGAACTGACAAAATTCCAGGTGAATATTATAATATTAATGTACTCGTACGGTTTTATGTATAGTCAATAAGTTGACATCACAATTGGCATTTGGCAATGACGACAATTTACAATTTATCGTATATATATATATATATTATTGTCGCGATCATTAAGTCGACCAATGTCAATATTTAGTTCCTTTTGATTGACGTTGAATATTAATGTGTTAAACGATCCAACTGCCAAGTGTCACGCCATTATAATACACAACAAATATAGCCTATAGGCATCCAATATAATATATGCGAATACTGATAGCGTAAAACTAAATATAATATAATATATGTTCAGTGTTTTAGGTATAAATGGTATCACTGATAATAATATCCATCAAAAATGTAATATAATAATATGTAATAAGTGATAAGTCTAAATGGTGATTTTCTAATGTTACGTGTACTAAATACGTTCTCGGGGGTGTTGCAGGCTGCGCTGATGTGGGCGAAGAAATATGCCGCCGACGCTGCTGACAACAACAATGCCGATTCCGAAGACGCAGATTGGCGTTCTCTGTTTAGGGAACACTTTGCGCCAATCATCCAATATCATAAGATCGCGGCGAGTGTAATTTTAGAAGAAATCATGCCGTTAGGGGTGGTTCCTGACCGGGACTTACTGTCGGCGCTTGCTTATCAGGTATTTTCAATAATCAATATTTTATATGTGATTTCGAAAAAAATTGAAATAAAAACATTTAAAGCTTGTGAAGTCAAATTGGTAATTCAAAGCGTTTTTGTTTTGTTATGAAAATATCAACGAGTGAATATCAAATATTATTGAAGCAATAGGTAATAGATTTTTTATTATTCATAAACATGTGTATAAAGTTTACATTGTGAGAGGAGTGAATTATAGCGGCGGCGGAAACCGGCGAAATGGGAATTGTGAATATTTATACTAATAAATCCACTCGTTTAAGCTTATATATATAGTTAGATAAATAAAAGTTAAATAATAAACCAATATTATTTCAATAGTAAATATTGATTAACCCACGACACTATAAAGTATAAATACATATACATTATATTATGTATATTACTTTTCGGAATATGATATTAAAATGTACCATCACCTTATTATTATGACTTTATTACGCGAACTATTCGATTTTCAAACTGAACTAAACACTTATTTAAAATTATACCAAAGAAATCAAAATTTGTACTGAATTTAATGAAAATAATAAAATGGAGTTATTATTATTTTCCTTCGTATTCTTCGTCATAATTTTAATCTATATATTTACATAATAATTAATATTTATTTTATACAAAAGTTTATAGAATTTTTTTTAGGTTCAGTTCATTCTCAAAATCAGGTTTCATAACATCACTATTACTATTACTTATTAGTAATTATCGTTAAAAAAAATAAAAACCAAAAAACTATAATAAATAATGAAATATACCTACTGTATAGATTTATTCTTGTGTATAGGTACAGTGTTAATTAAACATAATAATAATAATATATCGTCGTTGACACGAAAAAACGTCCTACTACGTGCTAAAATCACGGTTTTGAAACTTTAGTATTCCGGATTTAGAAGACTTAAAAGCTATAATTTGATATTATCTGCAATGTGCTATTGTGTATCTTCATCGTAGAATTAATGAAAAATAATAAATAAAACCCACCTTTGTATTACTCATACCATAATATCCGTTTATGAAAAACGTATTCTATGATTTCTATGTGATTAAAAATGTATTATACTATTGACAAAAATAGTATTATAGTTATAGTTGTTTAAATCCACTCTTGTGTAAGCTTGACAAAAAGTCTTATAAAATAGTAAGACCTCGTCCAATGTGGCAATATTATATCGAACATTTATACTATATTTCCACAAAGATAAAATGTTAGCTATTTTTTTTTCAAAATACGTAAAAGCGATTTACGTAGCTTTAAAGTTTTGAAATTTGTTTTTAAAGATAATTTTTTTAACGTTTTTTGTGAGTACTAAAAAATTGAGAATTAGCACTCGAAAGGTTTTTCGTGTCAATGACGATACACACAATTTAGTTACACAGCGTTTGCTTATCGCGCGTGTTTGGATATACAGGCTGACCCGAACAGCGTGCGGTTGGACTCCATCACTGGGGCCGGCGACCGGGATCAGTTGCGGTGCGGTCGGCGCCGGACGCGGTCCATGTCGGTGCAGAGCGGCGGTGCTGGCGGCGACGAGGACGACATGCAGTCGGGCTATCATCAGGTGAGCGTCGCGGCCGGCCCGTCGACCACGTCCATCAGCGGTGTCGGTCATCAGCCAGCCGCCACGCCGACGTTGAGCAGCGGTGGCAGTGGCGGCAGCGCGGACGTCGTGGGCCGGCACAACCAACGGCCGCCGCCGCCCAGACGCCGGCGGCGCACCTCGTCGTCCGCGCACCAGCACCAGGGACAGCAAAAACCCCACCACCACCACCACCACCATCACCACCATCACTACCGCCCGCTCAACCGGCACAACCTGTCGTCGGACTCGACCAACAGCCGGAGTTGCTGCACGAGCGATGACGACTCGGCGGACGACCTGACGTCGTCTTAAACGGGAACGCGCGCGCGCGCAGATAGATAACGAGCGACGACTCGCCCGACGTCGACCAACCGCCGCCGTGGCTTCTTCCCTGCAATCGCAATTCGCAATACAGCTGTGCAGGATTATTGAAAACGAATCATCCGAATATGCACTTGTCTCCTCCACTCGATCTTTGGCCGTGTGGCTATACTGTTCTTCTGCGCATATATGTAAATACGACGAATACGGGCACTTCGGCACTTGGACGTTGTCTCATCCGTCTTACACGCGTACGACATGGACAAAACGCGTTTACGCTGTCTGAGTAGAACTCGCTAAATTTTGGTTCTGCAGCATAAATATATACCTATTATAAAATTAAAAGATGACAATATTTCGGAGGGCAAGACGCCGAGTTTATTCCATTATTCCCGATAAAACGTTCATTGTAATCGTTTAGAGTTAGCAACAATTTCAACATTTTTAAATAACCTCGGCGTCTTGCGCTCCAAAATATTGCCATCTGTTAATTTTATAATAGGTATGTTTACTCTAAAACCAAAATTGAGCGAGTTCTATTAGGATTGCGTAAACGCGTTTTATACATGTACGTGTGTAAGACGGAGATAACACATGCGGGTGCGATGTTCTCTTAATATAATATTCTTAGCTTAGTCCGTGCGGGTACGCGTACCGTCGTCGTTATCCTCGACCGCTGTGGAAGAGCTAAAAAATTAGCAGTCGATTACCGCGTGACGGATATGCGTGGAATGAATGAATTTTAGTTTCCGACTGCACATTTGTGTTATTCGGTCACACGAGCAAATGAATACTCACGTGGAATATTTATATAAGTGTACCATTAAATAAATATTCGAAACATTACTACTATTATTCTATTTTGAATATGTCGCATATTTATAATGGCTATATTATGTTACTCTGAACCGAAAAACTAAAAATATTTAAATATTTTTAATCGGATGAATCGTTTTGAATAATCCTGTACTATACCCCAACCCTTAAAATTACACGAATCTAACTATACATTCGACGATGTTAGAATCTTTTTGTTACTTTTTTTTCCATCAACATTATTTTTTTTGATCTCGTTTAATATTATTATTTAGTTATTTTCTTATATACTTCATGTACATTACACCATTAACTGCCATTCACCTCTGTATGAATAAATTTTACAGTCAGCGTGGTATGCAATAATTCCAGAGGGAAAGTAATGATTATATTAAAATATACAGATAAGTTAGAAAAGTGCACTTTACGAGCTTGGCTCATGGAAATCGAATACATTTTTTTGCTTTATATAAAATAACCATTGATTACAGCAATAATATTTTAAAAAAAAATGGTATAGTCCAATATAATTAGCCAATATACGTTAGCATGAGATTTTTTTTTTAAATAGGGAAAATAATATTAAAGATCTGTTTGTCATTAAAATGTACGACAAAAAGCGTATGTTTGTAGTTTATACATTAAACTATATATATATTAGCTTATTACTCAAAAACTACACGTTCAATTCTGAAGAAAGTTTCAGAGATTAGTTTCTTAGACATATCAGGAAAGTTTTGAAAGTAGTTTGGACCACCATTGGATAATATACTATTTTGCTATACCCAATTCGCCACAAGCAGATTGCCCATCTCTATCGTATTAATTCACAAGGTGAAGTATACACAGATACTGATGCCAATTTTCTCATGAAATAAGATACACTAAAACCGAGATATGTGTTTCATTAAAATATTTGTCAGAGAAACTTAATAAAACGTAATCTATATAAGTTTATTTAGCGCGGTAATATTTGATCAGTCAGTAATTTTAACATAACTGCTCTCTCTCTCTTTCTCTCTCTCTCATCATCTCTCTCTCTTTCTCTCTCACTCACTCTCTCTCTACTGACTACTATAGTACTGTGTGCTCGCTAAAGACGACTTTTAGCTCGTAATATTATTTAATTATAACTTAGATTCGATTACACTTCAAATATAAAATAAATTTATTGCAGTATCAACACATTATGAAAATAACAAGGTTATATATTTTAAATAGTAACAAAGTCGTAATAAGCTTATATGTTTATAAAAAAAAATTGTGAGTTTATTATTTACCTTTTTAATCCTTTTAAATCTGTGCAATTAAAAATTAAATAAGCGTAGAATAAATATTATATATTAGTATAATTGTTATATGTATGTAGAATGTAGATACCATGTATTTCGAATCAAAATTATTAACTATATTATATTATTTAAAATTATTTTTGTTTTTATTAAAGAAAATAATTTAATAATGGATTGTCGAATTGTAAAAAGTTAGTTAATTTACTTTCAAATTAATATAGTATACTGATCAAAAGGAAAATTTAAGCCAATGAAAGAAGTAGTGTTGAAATAGTGCATACTCGTATTAGATAATCTTTCAAAAAATTAATTTAAAATAAATATATCATTGTTTTTATGTAAACTCGTATACTATGATAGGTATGCACTGTACATTGTAATAATGATATTAATTATACGATATCTTGCATACTAATAAATTTAAATATTAAGATATAACGAAATGCAATAAAATCCTAGTCTCAAATAATATGGTGTATAATATACACCATTCACTGTATATTGTAGTATGCACCAGATCTTAATGTTATAATATATCTGACTATAGCTATTAAATGTTGTTATTGTATTCATAAAAAAGAAATAAATAAATTACTGGTAAATTAATAATTTATATCATGTAATATTTATAATATGTGTATTACTAAAAATTACTTATATTATGCTATTTATAATACTTATCATATCATATTATGTAAACACCTACACGTAAATGGGTATTATACACTAGTTTAAATTATCTATATATTAATTAGTTGTAGAATTATAATTAGAAATAAAGAAATGTTTACAATGCAGACTACATTTTTGTCTAAATAATTTTAAAAATATTAAAAGTATCTGATAATAAGTCACAAACCATAACTATTATAAGCGTTAAAACTGCCATTATAAAGTTTTAATTTTTGTGAAATTAGATTATTTCACTACAAGCAACCAAGTATTACTTATTCTATTATAAATGTTTTATCCAATAAAAAATGTATTTTAAACTTTTTAGAACAGTTAAAATTGAATGTAATTTGCAGGTATCTTATATTTATTAATATTATCACATCCTCAGTTCTTAGTTCTTACTTCTTACTGTACCTATAAACTATGGAGTGTTGATATATCAACAAAATATATTGAAAACCATAATTTTTGTTTAAATTTATAGATACAAGTATACAACTATTAAAATAATTTTTAAATATTATAGAGACGCATTAATTAATTAAACTAAAATATTTACCACACACCTCAAACTATTAAATTTAAAAAGATGTTTAAACTTTTAAGTTAAATAGTGAAAGCTATTAGTTAGTGTCTATCAAAATGGGTATAATATAAGTGCAAACTATAAGGTAGATATTACCTTGTGTAGGTATAACTGTACAAATATTAAAATTACTGTTACAGAAGTTATAAGTTAGTAATTACTCTAAAATTGCTCCTGTAAAATTATACTAGTAAGCTATAATTGGATTATAATAAGTTATGTACAAAGTGAAAACCAATTTTCAAAATAATTCTTTTGATTAAATTTAGGTAGGTACCTACATGATGTATTAATTAACATCAATTACTTTAATCAATAACCTGAGACGAAAAATGGTTTAATTGTTTTTGATTACTCCTTTAACTTTATCAAATTACGTTAGAACTAAGAGTAGATATATTAGCACATCAATTTTCTGATAAAAATTAAACTTAAGTCAGTCTACTGAAGCACAGACAGTCTTTATGAATATAACCCATTTAAGTAGACAAAAAAATCAAAACAAACTTATTTATTTTATAGTTGAATACTTCAATGGCCAATGGATTTATACTATTTTGATATGACCAATCGACTAAAATATCTAATCAAAGTGGTGAATATATAATATTATATAATAACCGTGGATCGTGGATTCAATGCATTATCATCTCTTTTCTCGATGTCATAATTCATTATCTGAACATTGTTCTCGTGAATTACAATTTTGTCAACAGTTGACAAAACCTAGACTTTATCTCCCAATGATAATCGTACTTGTATTAGTCGTATTGTAATAATTACTTTACAAATGACATTTTTTGTAAGAAATGTAGGATCTTTTATGTATTTATATAAGCCCCAGTAAGTTATATTTAGTTATCGCAAAAGTTAACAGACGTAAATTTAAGTCATCGTTATATTTCATTCAATGAGACATCTTTTTAAATTGTATTTTAAGCCGTTATGTTATTTATTAAATCCAACAATAGCTTTTGTTTAATCGATAATATGCTAATTTGTGTCCATTTTTTACTTATATTTATTCGATATTTATATATGCGTACCAGATCAAAAAGGTCATAAATAGACAATTCTATCTTTCAAATTCGGAGGTTCCGGATATAAAATTACGAAAAATTCTGGTGATTAATGACTAATCGAGATTATACTGTAATGATATACTCACATATCAGAATTATATATTTTATTATTTAAATAAATAACGGTAAAGTTGTCGCACGCAGATAAACCGTCAATAAAAACCAATAATCTCTATTAATCACTGATGAAGGAAACTATTTACATTGTTTGGTCACGTAGGAACTCACACGTCATTGTGACAATATGGCGCAAAGCGTGTGATCTATTTCGTGTGCTGCCAGAGACAAGGGATGGCCCAATGAGCTTCTCCGTCGTCGGAGAGAAAGCCGATTTCTCTAAAGACGCGGAGGACTTTGATGGAGCCGCATGCGACACTGTCGGGCTTGACCACGTCGTCTTCTCTCACCAGTGCAGGCGCACCAGTCATTTTAATAACATCTCTCTTATGAGCGCATGAACACCAACCACTTTAATAATATATCCTTCAAGAGTGCACGAGCACCCGATATACCCACCACACCGATACTGCGAGCGACAACTGGACCATTTTCATTTTAACGAAATACTTCAGTGATGTTTTTTATTTGGATCCGTGTGATTAACACCTTTTAATTTTATTAAGACCAACTACAGTTTAACGAATTCAACAGCGAATAAGGTAAGGTGCATGAGCATCATTTTATTTGCGTTAATTTGTATAATTTTGTTTTTCTACATTTTATTATTACGGTGTATTTGATCATAATATCATATTCTTGAATAACAATCTCGAGAACCCTCCGACCATCAGGCGGAAGGTAATAGCGTAAATTTAAATAATAATAATAATTACATCTGATAGGTAACTATATTTTACAGCACTTGTAAATGTAGGGAAAAGGTTCCACAGATTCGATATTTATTCAAGGCTTGTGTCCCTTGTATTTGTCACTTTAGAATTATTATCTCACTAAACTATTTACCATCTTTTTGCGTTATTATAATACTGTATTAGATATGTATTTCGCATACAAAAACTATAAATATATATTACTGGCTGCTGCTATTGACAACTATTTATGTATAAATAACTCTATATAAGTACTCGAATTCAATTTAATTTGAATTTTTGGGGACAATTTGGCATCGGAATTAATTTCACATGTACTTAAAAGAATTATAAAATAAACCATAATATTTTTGCTATGTAAAAATAAAACTAATTACCCTCTTTGAACCTTTTTTTTTGAGAGAGAGAGAAAATAAAGGTTTTAAAAATTAAGCCATTAGCCAGCATATTTACATTTACATTTAAATTAATTTTTTTTTTTTATAAAAATGTTAATTATTTGCTGAACTATATAAAGCGGTATTACAATATAGGCTATAGGTACATAGACATATTTTTTTTAAGACAAATATGTGAAGATTCCTTTTATTTATATATTTGCTTATTAATTATTTATTATAATATTTAAATCTATTATACTAACAAAAAATTAAATTTTTATTTATAAACGAATATATTATTAGATTTATATAATATGTGATGTTGTTTAAGTATAATGCAAAATAAGACAATTACATTATATAGTTTAATTTATTTGGCTATCACAAAAGACTCTTTAATCGAGATTCTATACTGTATTAGATTTAAAATGTATTTCGCATACAAAAACTAAAAACATCTATTACTGGCTGGTGCCATTGACAACCATATATGTATTGTGTGTTATAAAATACATAATATTCGTTTCTATCGTACAGTTGTTATTACTACAGTGTTATTATTACAAAAAATACGTCCAAAAACATATTCCATTATAAAAGTATTAAATATACATTTATAGTTAAGCTATATTAACGTATACCATACTACATAATTATGGAAAATAATACAACATTCGACGTCGAGTTGCAATCACCGCTTGCTGCGGCCGACCAGGCGATGTTGTCGGTTTCGCCGGTTTTGCCGGTTTCGCCGGTTTCGGTCAAATTACCCGCAAGTGATCAGAACGAAGGAGTAAACAAAGATTTTACTGGTTTTGTAACGAAAAAATATGCATCAATGCCAAACATTGCATTGTCATATTTGGCGTCGATGCAGTCAGCCTCGGTGGGTCCGACAGAACCGGACGTGATAAATGGTGAATTCGTCGGACCACCGATGAAACTGTACAGTTCTATGCCGAACATATACATTCGATTTGATGAAACTGAAGAACCCATATGCTGTGGTGGCAGTTGCGCCAAATACATTCCTGTGCAAGTTTCGACCGCGGTTGACGAAGGACCGACCGAACCGATCTATGCGTACGACAAGTTAGATCCAGAAATAGCCAGCCACCGAGCTGTAACAGGGATCGAAAAAACCACGGTTCAACGTGGTCGCCGTTCCTGGTGGAAACGGACTAGAAAATTCGTTCGTCAATTGTTTTGTTGTGTGCATGGTTTAAAATAAGTATATGATACGGGGTGAATTTTTATCGACTTCAAATCATGTTAATTAGAATAAGTATTGTTTGAAGTGCACCTGTATACCAAGTTTATAATGTTCGATCTGATTATTGCGTGGAAGTTAAATTAAAAACAGTTACTTAATATTATATTATTCTTATAGCTATGCAAATAGTATTGTTTTTCACAAATAAATGTTTTTGTTATTATTATTTAAATGGTTTTTATATTTATTTGATGGATTAATAGTAAATAAGGTGAACATGCATTTCTAATAATATTTACTTTATATATTATTATACAGATAATTTTATTTTTTTGTAAGTGCTGTAATACAATCACGCGATGTCCATTTTGGTGTTGGATATTTTCAAGCTATTTAAAAAGATACTTCTATTCTAGTATGCCTTTACACACAATCTAACCGCTCACACGGGGGAGTGAGTCACATAATTACTTTTAAATTATATACATATTTTATATCACATGCCTTCTTATGATATAGCTATTGATAATTGGTACAAAATATAGTATTAGAATAATATTGTAAATGCAATGTGTTGCATAGGTATTTTTCAAAAATAATGCAAAAACCGTAAAACTATTAAATATATATAGGTAGGTACAGATCTAGCAGTTTTAGTATAAAATAATTATTTATATATTTATATAATAATTACCTACTATAAAATATTTTTTTTCATTTATGATATGATTATCATTTATAATACTATTTGAATGCCTAATACAATATAATTAAAATAATTTAATGTATCAGGTACATTCGAATATACCAATACACATAATGTGTAATCTACTTGAGTCATTCATAGTTTTGAAGAATGATCAAAAAACACTTTTTCACTTTTTTTAAAAACAAAATATCTTACATTTACTGAATTATTGAATATACATAATACTTATGTTTACTTATTATTTAGTCATTGTACCAAGTTGCAATGATTTTTTAACTTTATTTTAGCCCATGGAAAAAACCTTTATCTGTGTTTTATAAAATCATATAGCATTATATGTCTGTAATTTATAATTGTATTAGTGAATTAGTCCCACGGGTTTGTTATATAATCCTATATGTAATCACATACTTGCTAATTTTATTAATTTATTCAATTTTTTTGAAAATTATAGCAGATAAGTATGATATTATTTGGTAATAAATAATTAGTTAATTAATTAGTTTTATTAAAATAATATTCATTTTTTTTTCGAGTTACTCAAAATTAACTTACTTAGACAAGTACTTTAAATTTTTATCAAATATTTACACTTCCGTTTAATATATATAATAATAAATTTATTCTTTTGATATCCTTTAATTTAAAGCCATGAGCAATGTTGTTTTTTTTTAAATTATTGTCAATAAAAATTTGTTTCCTCGGTCAAAAATCTTTATTTTATTCAGTGTCTTTTATAAGCTGTTATTCGAACTACTTATTTTAAAATATTAAAAATGCATATAAGGTAAATTCATTTATTTATTAGAATTTTAAATTTAAATCTGGACAAAATTATCTTTACATTTAAATGACGAATGGCTATTTAATTATTTTGTTAAATAAAAAAACATTTTTACACGATAAACTAGGTAAAAGACATAATTTGTAACTGTGATAAAAATCATATAACTAAAGATTACAAAAAATATTTAAACAAAATGATTAGGTAGGAAAAGTTTCTACTAAAAATTAAAAAAATTAAAAAGAAATCTTTATATTCTAAAAAAATCAAACTTCACTTTCGAGAAATTTTGCCTTATTATTTATAGATTTTCCAAGGGATTTTCTGAAAAAAACTATAACGAGTAGAAAAAATGGTCAAAAAGCAAAAATAAATAAAAAAAAAAACTGGAAATAATAAAAAATCGTTGAAAAAAGCAACATTTTAAGTCAATCCATAAAAATAAGCAAATGCTTTAAATCACGATTCCTGATAATGATATTCAAATTTGACACATACAATACAGTGAACCACTCAATATCTATTAAACAGCAGTTCAGTACCTACCTATCTGCTTTTTATTTAATGCACATTTGCGTTATAATTTTTATTTTTCATTGATTTGTTAGTAAATTATAAAAAATAGTAAGTTAGTTTTGTATTCAATGGGATGTTTTATAAATGTTTAAATTTTGTTTTTACTGTTTGTCTTAATAAATTTAATTTTAAGACCACTATAATTTATTTATTTAGCATAAATGAAACATTCCTATGTTTATATACAAGTAAAACCTTTAGTAAATGCAGTGAAGATGCTATACTCATAATTTGAGAAAATCTTATTGACACTAAAGGGAGCGGAGGAATAGATTATTTGTATTTAATATATTGATTTTGTTAATATTTCAATATTTGTTTTATATTGTGTTTGTATTAAGCAACTAAGCTTTTGAATAATTTTCGATATACTTTTAATTTTCCCTAATTTACAAAAGATGTCAAATTTAAACTTGCTAATTAATTTACTTATGATTAACTTGATTAACTTTCTGATTAACGACATGAATAATTTATAATTTGTTTTTAATAGATTTTGCACTGTCAAATAATTATAAAAATTAAACTATTTCATAAAAACAATATATTATTGATGGAATTCTCAATATCATTGTATTAACGTCTACAATTATTTGAGTTAAAGTTACAGGACCCAATAATGAATTAACTTTTATTATGTATTGTCTAATTAAAATCTTAAATACATATAAGTATAAAATATGTATATTACAGGAGTGTTGTTAGTGGATGCAGACCAGAATTAAGGCGTAAACGGTGTAGGCTGCAGCCAACATAATAGCCACAGATTTAAGGGCATCACATACTGTCCTGATATTATTTTTACTAAAATATCTGTAATATGAAATAGTAAATTAAAACCGGTATCGTGCGGTATTGTACATACTTTAAGTTAAATTTTTTTTTATAATTTGGAATCCTATTTTTAACTTTAATATAATATGTATCTTATATTTAATAATAATTATGGAAATTATTTTTCAAAATTAATGATTATTTTTGACGTTAGCTATTATGTAATTATTATAATGACATTTTTTTTCTGGAAATAAAAATTATATAAAGGAAGTTGAGAGTAACATACAAAATATTTAAGATATTGATAAATGGATATCAGAATACCAACAAGTAAATAACGCAGTAACACTAAATAAAATGTTCGGAGATAATTAACAAATTATGAGAAGATTGTAAAATCGTAGGTGTTATTTATTTAATATGTATAACTTGTATACATTCTAGTTTGGCACCGGAATTAATTTCACATGTACCACTTAAAAGAATTATAAATAAACCATAATATTTTTGCTATGTAAAAATAAAACTAATTACCCTCTTTGAACCTGTTTTTTGGAGAGAGAGAGAAAATAAAGGTTTTAAAAATTAAGCCATTAAACAGCATATTTACATTTACATTTAAATTAATTATTTTTATTTATAAACGAATATTTTATTAGAATTATATTATGTGATGTTGCTTAAGTATAATGCAAAATAAGAACAATTACATTATATAGTTTAATTTATTTGGCTATCACAAAAGTTAACAGACTCTCTAATATACTGTATTAGATTTAAAATGTATTTCGCATACAAAAACTAAAAACATCTATTACTGGCTGCTGCTATTGACAACCATATATGTATAGTGTGTTATAAAATACATAATATTCGTTTCTATCGTACAGTTGTTATTACTACAGTGTTATTATTACAAAAAATACGTCCTAAAACATATCCCATAATAAAAGTATTAAATATACATTTATAGTTAAGCTATATTAACGTATACCATACTACATTATTATGGAAAATAATACAACATTCGACGTCGAGTTGCAATCACCGCTTGCTGCGGCCGACCAGGCGATGTTATCGGTTTCGCCGGTTTCGATCAAATTACCCGCAAGTGATCAGAACGAAGGAGTAAACAAAGATTTTTCTGGTTTTGTAACGAAAAAATATGCATCAATGCCAAACATTGCATTGTCATATTTGGCGTCGATGCAGTCAGCCTCGGCGGGTCCGACAGAACCGGACGTGACAAATGGTGAATTCGTCGGTCCACCGATGAAACTGTACAGTTCTATGCCGAACATATACATTCGATTTGATGAAACTGAAGAACCCATATGCTGTGGTGGCAGTTGCGCCAAATACATTCCTGTGCAAGTTTCGACCGAGGTTGACGAAGGACCGACCGAACCGATCTATGCGTACGACAAGTTAGATCCAGAAATAGCCAGCCACCGAGCTGTAACAGGGATCGAAAAAACCACGGTTCAACGTGGTCGCCGTTCCTGGTGGAAACGGACTAGAAAATTCGTTCGTCAATTGTTCTGTTGTGTGCATGGTTTAAAATAAGTATATGATACGGGGTGAATTTTTATCGACTTCAAATCATGTTAATTAGAATAAGTATTGTTTGAAGTGCACCTGTATACCAAGTTTATAAGTTCGATCTGATTATTGCGTGGAAGATAAATTAAAAACAGTTACTTAGTATTATATTATTCTTATAGCTATGCAAATAGTTTTGTTTTTCACAAATAAATGTTTTTGTTATTATTATTCAATTGGTTTTTATATTTATTTGATGGATTTACTATTAATCAATAAGGTGAACACTTTATAATAATATTTACTTCATATATTATTATAAAGATATTTTTGTTTTTTTTTTAGATTCTGAACGAAGTGAAGATGGTATTGATTTTACAATGATGTATGTTTTTTATTTTTATTTATTTTTTATTTTTGTGTCTGTCATCACGATTTGGAATAGAAATAATGCTTAGATTTTTGACTTCAGCCCCTCTTTGAAAAGAAAAATTCATCTAGTTGGTACTTTGGGTGGTCAAAAGTAAAAAATGACAGGTAAAACCCTAAAAAAATAACGAAAAAAACGGGAATTTTTACTCATAATTAGATTTTGACAAAATTGATTTTTTTATTTTGCTGTAACTCAAAAACGAAGATTTGTAAATACTTTAAATTTTCACCAAATGTTAATATTAGCGGTGTATATTTACGATTAAATTTTCAAAATATCTTGACTTTTTTTAAGCTATTTACAGACAATTGAAATTTTGAAAAGAATGTAAAAAAAAAGTGGCTATCCAAAAAATCATTAAAATTTAATACTAGGTTTATTATAATAGTAAATCAAAAATCGTTTGATACAATTTTATTATGAAATTTGTGTAGAATTGTCCAAAAATCCATGAAATTATGTAAAAATGGTCAAAAATCCATGTAAATTATGTAGAATTGTCAAAAAATCCATGTATAATATGTAAAAATGGCTTTAATCCATGTAAATTTGATAAAAATGGCCAAAAATCCATGTAAATTGTGAAGAATTGTCCAAAAATCCATGTATTATATGTAAAAATGGCCAATAATCCATGTAATTTGTGTAGAATTGTCCAAAAATCCATGTATTTTATGTAAAAATGGCCAAAAATCCATTTAAATTGTGAAGAATTCTTCAAAAATCCATGTATTTTATGTAAAAATGGCCATAACTCCATGTAATTTGTGAAGAATTCTCCAAAAATCCATTTATTTTATGTAAAAATGGCCTATAATCCATGTAATTTGTGAAAAAATGGCCAATAATCCATGTAATTAGTGAAGAATTCTCCAAAAATTCATGTGTTTTATGTAAAAATGGCCTATAATCCATGTAATATGTGAAAAAATGACCAATAATCCATGTAAATTGCGAAGAATTCTCCAAAAATCCATGTAAATTGTAAGAATTCTCAAAAAATCCACCTGTTTTATGTAAAAATGGCCTATAATCCATGTAAATTGTGAAGAATTCTCCAAAAATCCATGTATTTTATGTAAAAATGGCCAAAAATCCATTTAAATTGTGAAGAATTCTCCAAAAATCCATATATTTTATGTAATAATGGCCTAAAATCCATGTGATTTGTGAAGAATTCTCAAAAAATCCACGTGTTTTATGTAAAAATGGCCTATAATCCATGTAATTTGTGAAAAAATGGCCAATAATCCATGTAAATTGTGAAGAATTCTCCAAAAATCCATATATTTTATGTAATAATGGCCTAAAATCCATGTGATTTGTGATGAATTCTCCAAAAATCCATGTATTTTATGTAAAAATGGCCTATAATCCATTTAAATTGTGTAGAATTCTCCAAAAATCCATGTATTTTATGTAAAAATGGCCTATAATCCATGTAATTTGTGTAGAATTCTCCAAAAATCCATATATTTTATGTAATAATGGCCTAAAATCCATGTGATTTGTGAAGAATTCTCTAAAAATCCATGTAAATTGTGAAGAATTCTCCAAAAATCCATAAATTTTTTGTAAAAATGGCCAAAAATCCATTTAAATTGTGAAGAATTCTCCAAAAATCCATGTAAATTGTGAAGAATTCTCCAAAAATCCATGTTTTATATGTAAAAATGGCCTAAAATCCATGTAATATGTGAAGAATTCTCCAAAAATCCATGTAATTTGTGAAAAAATGGCCAATAATCCATGTAAATTGTGAAGAATTCTCCAAAAATCCATATATTTTATGTAAAAATGGCCTATAATCCATGTAATTTGTGTAGAATTCTCCAAAAATCCATGTATTTTATGTATAAATGGCCAAAAATCCATTTTAATTGTGAAGAATTCTCCAAAAATCCATATATTTTATGTAATAATGGCCTAAAATCCATGTGATTTGTGAAGAATTCTCCAAAAATCCATGTATTTTATGTAAAAATGGACAAAAATCCATGTAAATTGTGAAGAATTCTCAAAAACTCCACGTGTTTTATGTAAAAATGGCCTATAATCCATGTAATTTGTGTAGAATTCTCCAAAAACCCATGTATTTTATGTATAAATGGTCAAAAATCCGTTAAAATTGTGAAGAATTCTCCAAAATTCCATGTATTTTATTTAAAAATTGCCAAAACTCCATGTAAATTGTGAAGAATTCTCCAAAAATCCATATATTTTATGTAAAAATGGCCTATAATCCATGTAATTTGTGTAGAATTCTCCAAAAATCCATTTATTTTATGTAAAAATGGCCAAAAATCCATTTAAATTGTGAAGAATTCTCCAAAAATCCATGTATTTTATGTAAAAATGGCCTATAATCCATGTAATTTGTGTAGAATTCTCCAAAAATCCATGTATTTTATGTAAAAATGGCCAAAAATCCATTTAAATTGTGAAGAATTCTCCAAAAATCCATGTATTTAATGTAAAAATGGCCTATAATCCATGTAATTTGTGAAAAAATGGCCAAAAATCCATGTAAATTGTGAAGAATTCTCCAAAAATCCATGTATTTTATGAAAAATGGCACAAAATTCCATGTAAATTGTGAAATTTTATGTAAAAATGGCCTATAATCCATGTAATTTGTGAAAAAATGACCAATAATCCATGTAAATTGTGAAGAATTCTCCAAAAATCCATGTTTTATATGTAAAAATGGCCTAAAATCCATGTAATATGTGAAGAATTCTCCAAAAATCCATGTAATTTGTGAAAAAATGGCCAATAATCCATGTAAATTGTGAAGAATTCTCCAAAAATCCATATATTTTATGTAAAAATGGCCTATAATCCATGTAATTTGTGTAGAATTCTCCAAAAATCCATGTATTTTATGTATAAATGGCCAAAAATCCATTTTAATTGTGAAGAATTCTCCAAAAATCCATATATTTTATGTAATAATGGCCTAAAATCCATGTGATTTGTGAAGAATTCTCCAAAAATCCATGTATTTTACGGAAAAAATGACCAAAAATCCATGAAAATTGTGAAGAATTCTCCAAAAATCCATGTATTAAATTTAAAAATGACCTAAAATCCATGTAATTTGTGTAGAATTCCCCAAAAATCCATGTATTTTAAGTAAAAGTGGCCAAAAATCCATGTATTTTATGTAAAAATGGCCTATAATCCATGTAATTTGTGAAAAAAATGGCCAATAATCCATGTAAATTGTGAAGAATTCTCCAAAAATCCATGTATTTTATGTAAAAATGGCCTAAAATCCATGTAATATGTGAAGAATTCTCAAAAAATCCATGTATTTTATGTAAAAATGGCCAAAAATCCATGTAAATTGTGAAGAATTCTCCAAAAATCCATATATTTTATGTAAAATTGGACAAAAATCCGTTAAAATTGTGAAGAATTCTCCAAAAATCCATGTATTTTATGAAAAAATGGTCAAAAATCCATGTTATTTGTGAAGAATTCTCCAAAAATCCATGTATTTTATCTATAAATGGTCAAAAATCAGTTAAAATTGTGAAGAATTCTCCAAAAATCCATGTATTTTATGTAAAAATGGCCAAAACTCCATGTAATTTGTGAAGAATTCTCCAAAAATCCATGTATTATATGTAAAAAGGACCTAAAATCTATGTAACATGTGAAGAATTCTCAAAAAATCCATGTATTTTATGTAAAAATGGCCAAAAATCCATGTAAATTGTGAAGTTTTATGTAAAAATCCATGTATTTTATGAAAAATGGCACAAAATTCCATGTAAATTGTGAAGTTTTATGTAAAAATGGCCTATAATCCATGTAATTTGTGAAAAAATGACCAATAATCCATGTAAATTGTGAAGAATTCTCCAAAAATCCATGTTTTATATGTAAAAATGGCCTAAAATCCATGTAATATGTGAAGAATTCTCCAAAAATCCATGTAATTTGTGAAAAAATGGCCAATAATCCATGTAAATTGTGAAGAATTCTCCAAAAATCCATATATTTTATGTAAAAATGGCCTATAATCCATGTAATTTGTGTAGAATTCTCCAAAAATCCATGTATTTTATGTATAAATGGCCAAAAATCCATTTTAATTGTGAAGAATTCTCCAAAAATCCATATATTTTATGTAATAATGGCCTAAAATCCATGTGATTTGTGAAGAATTCTCCAAAAATCCATGTATTTTACGGAAAAATGACCAAAAATCCATGAAAATTGTGAAGAATTCTCCAAAAATCCATGTATTAAATTTAAAAATGACCTAAAATCCATGTAATTTGTGTAGAATTCCCCAAAAATCCATGTATTTTAAGTAAAAGTGGCCAAAAATCCATGTATTTTATGTAAAAATGGCCTATAATCCATGTAATTTGTGAAAAAAATGGCCAATAATCCATGTAAATTGTGAAGAATTCTCAAAAATCCATGTATTTTATGTAAAAATGGCCTAAAATCCATGTAATATGTGAAGAATTCTCAAAAAATCCATGTATTTTATGTAAAAATGGCCAAAAATCCATGTAAATTGTGAAGAATTCTCCAAAAATCCATATATTTTATGTAAAATTGGACAAAAATCCGTTAAAATTGTGAAGAATTCTCCAAAAATCCATGTATTTTATGAAAAAATGGTCAAAAATCCATGTTATTTGTGAAGAATTCTCCAAAAATCCATGTATTTTATCTATAAATGGTCAAAAATCAGTTAAAATTGTGAAGAATTCTCCAAAAATCCATGTATTTTATGTAAAAATGGCCAAAACTCCATGTAATTTGTGAAGAATTCTCCAAAAATCCATGTATTATATGTAAAAAGGACCTAAAATCTATGTAACATGTGAAGAATTCTCAAAAAATCCATGTATTTTATGTAAAAATGGCCAAAAATCCATGTAAATTGTGAAGTTTTATGTAAAAATGGCATATAATCCATGTAATATGTGAAGAATTCTTAAAAAATTAATGTAAAATGTGAAGAATTCTACAAAAATCCATGTATTTTATGTAAAAATGGACAAAAATCCATGTAAATTGTGAAAAAATGGCGAATAATCCATGAAAATTGTGAAGAATTCTCCAAAAATCCATGTATTAAATTTAAAAATGACCTAAAATCCATGTAATTTGTGTAGAATTCCCCAAAAATCCATGTATTTTAAGTAAAAGTGGCCAAAAATCCATGTTATTTGTGAAGAATTCTCCAAAAATCCATGTACCTTATCTAAAATTGGTCAAAAATCCATTAAAATTGTGAAGAATTCTCCAACAATCCATATATTTTATGTAAAAATGGACAAAAATCCATGTATTATATATAAAAATGGCCTAAAATCCATTTAATATCTAATGAATTTTAAAAAAATCCACGTATTTTATGAAAAAAGGGTCAAAAGTCCATGTATTATATGTAAAAATGGCCTAAAATCCATGTAATTTGTGAAGAATTTTCCAAAAACCCATGTATTTTATGTATAAATGGTCAAAAATCCGTTAAAATTGTGAAGAATTCTCCAAAAATCTATGTATTTTATGTAAAAATGCCAAAACTCCATGTAATTTGTGAAGAATTCTCCAAAAATCCATATATTTTATGTAAAAATGGCCAAAAATCCTTGTAAATTGTGAAGAATTCTCCAAAAATCCATATATTTTATGTGAAAATGGCCTATAATCCATGTAATTTGTGTAGAATTCTCCAAAAATCCATGTATTTTATGTATAAATGGCCAAAAATCCATTTTAATTGTGAAGAATTCTCCAAAAATCCATATATTTTATGTAATAATGGCCTAAAATCCATGTGATTTGTGAAGAATTCTCCAAAAATCCATGTATTTTATGTAAAAATGGACAAAAATCCATGTAAATTGTGAAGAATTCTCAAAAACTCCACGTGTTTTATGTAAAAATGGCCTATAATCCATGTAATTTGTGTAGAATTCTCCAAAAACCCATGTATTTTATGTATAAATGGTCAAAAATCCGTTAAAATTGTGAAGAATTCTCCAAAATTCCATGTATTTTATTTAAAAATTGCCAAAACTCCATGTAAATTGTGAAGAATTCTCCAAAAATCCATATATTTTATGTAAAAATGGCCTATAATCCATGTAATTTGTGTAGAATTCTCCAATAATCCATTTATTTTATGTAAAAATGGCCAAAAATCCATTTAAATTGTGAAGAATTCTCCAAAAATCCATGTATTTTATGTAAAAATGGCCTATAATCCATGTAATTTGTGTAGAAATCTCCAAAAATCCATGTATTTTATGTAAAAATGGCCAAAAATCCATTTAAATTGTGAAGAATTCTCCAAAAATCCATGTATTTAATGTAAAAATGGCCTATAATCCATGTAATTTGTGAAAAAATGGCCAAAAATCCATGTAAATTGTGAAGAATTCTCCAAAAATCCATGTATTTTATGAAAAATGGCACAAAATTCCATGTAAATTGTGAAATTTTATGTAAAAATGGCCTATAATCCATGTAATTTGTGAAAAAATGACCAATAATCCATGTAAATTGTGAAGAATTCTCCATAAATCCATGTATTTTACGGAAAAATGACCAAAAATCCATGAAAATTGTGAAGAATTCTCCAAAAATCCACGTATTAAATTTAAAAATGACCTAAAATCCATGTAATTTGTGTAGAATTCCCCAAAAATCCATGTATTTTAAGTAAAAGTGGCCAAAAATCCATGTATTTTATGTAAAAATGGCCTATAATCCATGTAATTTGTGAAAAAATGGCCAATAATCCATGTAAATTGTGAAGAATTCTCCA